>NC_079193.1:211285234-211585234 GCF_029499605.1 Hyla sarda | reverse complement strand
CATGTCCATTGTATACAGTAAGACAGCAAATGAGTGAGAAAGGCATTTTTTATTACAATAAAAAGACATAATACAGAAAGGCCATCCAAATTTTACAATTACCCAGTACTATACACCACCCACTTGTTTTAAAACAAATGAAAACAAGCACACATATATATGTGTGTGTGTGTGTATATATATGTATATATATATATATATATATATATATATATATATATATATATATATATATATAACATATTAATCTCCTGGAAGTTTTAATTGGTTCTTTAAAAAAATCCTTTTTTGCTGTATATGTGGCCGGGCTGGAATATAAACAAAAAAAACAAAAACCTGTACTATTCTGACCCAATTCCCCATCACTCTGACGGTGCCAGACCTGCTACATGGCACTTCTTTGTTTTGGTTTTAACGTAAGAAAGTGCCCGCTTAGCCAATCACTGGTTGAGGTGAGTCAATGCTGTGGCTACCAATTGTCTGAGTGGACATTTCCTTGTGTCGGGACTAAGACCAGGAAGTGTTGCACAGCGGGATGGGGCACGGTCACTGTCATAAGTGTCCTTTTCCTGGGATCGCCAGCAATCCGCTATATCTGTGAGGAAACCTGTCAGTGTTTATTCTTTCCTGCAGCGCCACCACAGGAGAAAATCCAACATTACACCATGCCAGTGTAGATTAAGGGGTTATTTGTGTAATGCAGGACAAGGCAGGTCCTCCAGAGTGATGGATGCTCTTTGTAGCCACTCTCTACTTTGGCAGAGTAATGAGATTTCTCAACTAAGGAATGCAGTCACGCAACATTTCTAATAAGTAATTAGAAACAGATGTCCAGCGCGGAGGTCAAGCAATACGACATTTCTTTATTCAACCATAACGCAAAGTGATGACAGGTGACGCGTTTCGGCCACAATCAACGGCCGTTGTAAGACTTCGTATTGCTTGACATCCGCGCTGGACATCTGCTTCTTATCATTTACACGTGAACCAAGGTCCGGTTCTGTCCGGGACGCGGGAGGGGTGACCGAGTGAGCTATGCCGCACTTGCCATATGTAATAAATAATTACATATAAAAAAATAGAATTTAAAAAGAAAGAAAAAAAAACCCTCATGAATACGGGACAACCTGACACAGGTAGACCTGACTGACAATTCAAAAGACACAAGAGAAAAAAGAAAACAAGTATGATCCACTCTCATGCATTTGTATACTTACACTTGCTTCAGCAGGTTTACATTCTATGACACCTTTTAGTGACTGCAGAGCCTGAGTAACACTCTGCTCGAACTGTGATGGCTACAAAATGTTAAAATAAAACAAAAATTAGATTAGTATTAAAAAAAATACCAACACACTGTAAGGCCAGTCCTATAGTGTCACTACCTAGATAGGATACACAGCTGTAAGGTCTTGAGATACTGGAACAATGTAAAATGTATACTATAGAATATACGTTTACGTTTAAGAATTTCCGAAAACTGGGTAAGGGATGAAGGGTAAAACCTGACAGAAAGCCTTTACTTTAAAAACTTTCCTTGAAAGGGAAACTGACAGCTGGTTAACAAGCACTAAAACTCAGAACACATGGTTATAGTGCAGGCGAACCGTATTAAAATGAGGTATCACTTACCTGTATCCATGGTCTGGTTGCTAAGATAGAGCAGTTTTTAGTCGGCATCGCTAATATGTTAATCGCTGACTTTGCGTAATGGAGGTGGGACACAGAGACACACAGAGACAGGGATGCTGGATATACCGGGTCGGCCACCATTGCACAATGTCTGCTAATAATGGGTCTATTTCTGAAACCAGACCACTTCATTTTAGACCATTTCACTTGCACTATAACCCTGTGTATCAGTGTTAGATTCACTTTAATATTTATTAATACAGTCCATATTTTATATATTTGAAATGAATGAGCTTCCTGTACATTTATAGAAAGTCTAGTAAGCCCAGCTCCCCCACCTACTGTGTTTAGGTATTTTTTATTATTTTTATTTTAGCCTTCTGGAGGCAAATTAGCCTTTAAAGTCAGCAGCCTACATATAGATTGTAGTAGGCTAGTGTAAAACTAAGGGCGCTTTCACACTATAAAAATGCACCCGTTATGAACGCCCGTTATAAAAAGAGGGGAAATCGGCAGTTATACGGCCGATACAAAATCACTAACGGCTATCAGAAAATCCCATTATAGTCTATTTCTCCCATTCATTCGCCAGTCACAAAATAACGGCTATTATTAATAACGGGCGATAACGGGTTAAAACGGCTATTAGAAAAATCCCATAGACTATAATGGGATTTTCTAATAGCCGTTAGTGATTTTGTACCGGCCGTATAACTGCAGATTTTCCCCTCTTTTTATAACGGGTGAATTTTTATAGTGTTAAAGCGCCCTTAAAATAAAAAAAATAAAAAAATAAAAATATTTACAGTAAAAACAAAAACAAAAAGTTTCTAAAAGCCTCTAAACATTAAACAACTATCTTTCTACAACTAGTGAGTGAAACAGATTTCATGACATGTTTTGAAACAGAAATTGCCAGTATACCTCATTGGTGGTTATCTAAGTAGTTTTAAGTGGGAGTGCTTAGCCAATTTGAATTACTTTTCTAATATACTTTTTCATAAAATTTTGTAACTTTATGTGTTAAATAATCCCCTAAAAGTTTGGCCACCTTCAAGGTGAGTGTCCCCAGCAGCAGCCTGGCAGAGACAAAAGTCAGGAAATGCAGGTGGGACTTCAGCTCAGTACAGTGTATAGAGTGCAAAGTAGAGTTCTGAAAGCTGAGGGGGGGGGGGGGGGTGCTCTCGTGCTCTCGGACCATCACCGTCCATGTGTGTAGCAGAGTGAGGGAGGAAGTTCTCCTAAGCAGGCTTCAGATTATGTCACACCTCCTGGTTTCATAACCCTAATTGATAACCTAATAGGGTTTCATAACCATAATTGTGAAGTATTGGTGTAGCACCATGGTCAATCTACTCTGAGGCATTAGGCATTGGTGGCTGGAAATCCTGACTGATCTGTCCCTGATTCATCTTCACAAAGGTCAGTCTCTCCACATTTTTTGTGGACAGAAGAGTTCGCCTTGGGGTGACTATGGCCCCGGCCACACTAAACACCCGCTCTGATGGCACACTACTGGTTTTTAGGGGAGAAGGGCCTTGGAGAGAGAGGTGACCAAGAACCAATAGTCACTTTGGCTGAGCTCCAAAGATCCTGTGTGCAGCTGGGAGAAATTTGCAACCAGTCAACCATCACTACAGCACTTCACCCATCTGGGCTTTATGGCAGAGTGGCCAGAAAAAAGCTTCTACTCCATAAAAGACACATGGAAGCCTGCCTGGAGTTTGCATAAAAAGCAATTAAAGGACTCTTGGACTGTGAGAAACAATATTCTCTGGTCTGATGAAACCAAGATTTTACTTTTTTGCCTTGATTCTAAGCTTCCTGACTGAAGGGAACCTGCCACTCCTCATCACCTGCCCAATGCCATCTCTACAGTGAAGCATGGTGGTTGCAGTATCGTAGGGGTGTTTTTTTTTAGAGGCTAGGACAGGGAGCTGGTCAAGTTTGATGGAAGGATGAAGGGAGCAAAGTACAGATATATTCATAATGAAAACCTTATCCAGTGCTCTAGACATTAGATTTGGCTGAAGGTTCCCCTTCCAACAAGACAATGGCCCAGATTTATCAAACTGTGTGAGAGAAAAAATAGAGAGATTTCCCCCCAGCAACCAATCACAGCTAAGCTAACTAGCTCTGGTAAAGTGAACGCTGAGCTGTGATTGGTTGCTGTGGGAAAATCACTCCAGTTTTAATCCTATACTCAAAAAAGTAGTTTACTCGGTCCTCAGCTATATCACTCAAAAAATAATGTATGATGGATGGATAGTTCAGGTGGAAAAAATTTATAGACTTTCAGACCAATAAATATTATAAAATTTTATAAAGAAAATAACAAAAAGAAGATGACAAAAGGAATCACAGCCGTAGGGCCCTACGGCTGTGTAACAATTATTAAAATAATGGCATAAATATCTATCACAAATAGTGGATAAGCCCTGGGGAGTATAAGAATAATCACATATAATGGATTAAATACAGTCACATGAAGCAATGTTATCAATAAAGTTGTACAATGTAACCCTGTAAGAGAATGTGTCAATATAGCAATATGGCAATGTGTCTATATGCCGGCTTATTGTTTCAAAACCTGTAAATAAGTTCTGGCAAAGAAAGTCAGAACTGACAGAACTTTCTTTGCTAGGACTTGCACCATCTACTTTTCTTTTAGGACCAACGTTGATATCCCAGAGACCAATATAAAGACCGGTCTTGCCTGCTTTATGTTTGTCATTTTTTATTTACAGGTTTTGAAACAATAAGCCGGCATATAGACACATTGCCATATTGCTATATTGACACATTCTCTTACAGGGTTACATTATACAACTTTATTGATAACATTGTTTCATGTGACTGTATTCAATCCATTATATGTGATTATTCTTATACTCCCCAGGGCTTATCCACTATTTGTGATAGATATTTATGCCATTATTTTAATAATTGTCACACAGCCGTAGGGCCCTACGACTGTGATTCCTTTTGTCATCTTCTTTATTAAATTTTTTAATATTTATTGGTCTGGAAGTCTATAAATGTTTTCCACCTAAACTATCCATCCATCATACATTCTTTTTTTGAGTGATATAGCTGAGGACTGAGTAATCTACTTTTTTGTATATTTTTTTTCTTTCCCTCATTCTCATTGGGGTGTGAGAACATCTCAGTTAACCTCGCATAGTTTTTCTGTGAGCTGCACACACCCTATTACCATTTTTCTCTTATACTGCTTGATAAATCTGGGCCAATGACCCTGAGCACACAGTCAAGACAACACAGGGGTGGCCTAGGGACATCTCTGTGAATGATCTTGCGTGGCCCAGCCAAACCCTGACTTGAACTCAGTTGGACATTTCTAGAGAGACATGAAAATGATTTCCTCCGAAGGTCCTCATTCAATCTGACAGAGCGTGGGAGAATCTGCAGAGATGAATGGCAGAAAATCCAGATGTGAAAACCTTGTGGCAAAGGACAGGCGGCAGTAACCACTACCAAAGGTGATTCAACTAAGTATTGAGTAAAGGGTCTGAATACTTATGTCAACGTAATAGTTTAGTTTTTCCAAAAATAACAAAATGTGGAAAAAAGAGAAGGAGTCTGACATTATCTAAATGCACTGTATTCAACATTAATAAATATACATACCAAAGATGTTAAACCTTCATTGTCCACCACCCAATCTTCTTTGTCAGCCAGCTTCTTCACCTCTAAAGAAGAAAAAGTTCACTGGTAAAAACCCACTGACAAGTTTTCACTGACATTCTAAAACAACAAAATCACTGTAGCGCCAGATCCATCAAATAACAGACAATAGGTGTGCATGACGGAACCCGCTGAATTATAATGGGGTCCACCAGGGTTTGTCCTTGTGTCGGTCATTTTGATGGGGAAAAATAGCACAGCATGCGGCACTTTCTAGTCAAATCTGATGGAACTGAGGAAAAACACTTTGTGCTAAATTATAGCATATTCCATTCCACTTGGCATGTTATTTTCTTATCCTCACTTGCACTGCTCCTATTGTATTTTAAAATACGTATATCTAGGGGCTATTCTATACATAGGTGCATATTATTTTAAGAAAAAGCATATAATCTTAAATGTAAGCCATTTTTTTTTCCACTTTAATTTTTACAGCACATTTACTAAAACAGTCTAATTCTTAGTGTGAACTTAGACTAGACAGTCTAAGGCTGTGTCAGGTTTGTTACAGTAGCGTAGCCTTTTTAATAAATCCGGTGCATCTTTAGGCTGTCTAGCACAAGTATCAGCTGTCTTCCTTTATGCCACAATTGTGCACACAGGGGGAGATTAATCAAAACTTGTGCAAAAGAAAAGTGGAGCAGTTGCCCATAGCAACCAATCAGATCGCTTCTTTCTTTTCAGAGGGCTTTTGAAATATTAAAGAATTGGTTGCTATGGGAAACTGCACCAATCTTCTCTTCTCTCTCTGCAATGTCTCTTCCACACAGGTTTCAAAGGGGTATTCCGGCTTTATACATCTTATCCCCTATACAAAGGATCACAGAGGTCCCGCCACTGGGTTCCCCCGGCAATCTCGGTGCAGCCCCCAGCATTCTGTGCCGGGCGCGGCCTCCAAGACGGGGACATCACCCTTTCCAGTGAAGCCACACCTTATCAGATGGGCCAAACGAGTGGTTAAAACTCACGGCAAATATGGTGCAAGTCATAAAAGCCAGGTTTTTTATGCATATTACAGCTGATTTTTGGTGCGTTTGCAATAGTAATTCTGCCCAACTGATTTGCATTTATAGATCTGAACAGAGTTTGACTATTGGTCTCCAGACAAGTAGTGACTAACTGGTTCACTAAACCACAATCTGTTGCCAACTCATAGCATTACAGTTTCATGACTCTTTACATGAATAGTCTTTGGATAGTGGTTTGAATAGACTGATTAATAAGAGACTAATGTAGTCACTTGAGTCACTGCATATTCAGTCTCCTCCAATTAATACTGTACAAATGAAAAGATGCTAAAAAACCATGACTAAGCTCAAATCCACTATACTATTAAAGGAAAACCAGATATCCCATGTATTAGAGTAGAACACATTCTTTACCTTCGGCAGTTTGCTGCAAAGTGACCTTTACACAAGTCTCTCGCAAATCCAATATGAGGTCTTGTATAGACTGCAGAATATCATTGGGGATCTCTAGAGCAGTTAGTGATTCATATGTATGCCTAAAGAAATCAACACATAAATAACATATAAAAACTATTCATGTTAAGATAACAAATATAAAATATATTCACCAGTCATACATAACTGGAAGACCTCTAGTCTTATAAAAGTACACGTGACAGCTTCTTAACCCCCCTTAAGGACAATAGACGTAAATGTACATCCTGATGTGCTTGGACTTGGCACACCAGGACTTACATTTACGTCCTATACATAACGAGAGCACCATGCACAGCAGGTCCCGGCTGCTATCAGCAGCCAGAGACCCGTCGGTAACGGCGGAAATCAGCGATCGTGCTGATGTTCGCCATTAACTCCTCAGATGCTGTGATCAATACAGATCACAGCATCTGCAGCAATGCAGTGCTTTAAGTGGCTGATCGGATCACCCGCAGCACAGCAAGATGGCATACGGAGGTCCCCTCACCTGCTGGGGTCTTCTCCTCTGCTCTGACATTGAGCAGACCAGAAAAGAAGATTGCTGATAATAATAATCAGTGCTATGCCATAGGCCATCAAAAATGTAAAAAAAAAAGTGAAAAAGCCCCTCCCCCAATAAAAATTGCGCCTCTTCCCTATTTTACTCATAGAAGTGTAAAAATAAAATAAAAAACTTATTGTGTATCGTTGCATGCCTAAATGTCTAAAATATAATGTTAATGATACCGTACAGTGAATTGCATAAACGTAAAAAAAAAATCCAAAATTGCAACTTTTTGGCCACATCACATCCGAGAAAAATTAAATAAAAATAAAATAAAAAGTGTTTAAAAAGTTGGATGTTTTAAAAATGGGTTATCCAGGAATAGAAAAACAGTGCAAAATTTTTTCGAAAACAGCTCCACTTCTGTCTCCAGGTTGGGTGTAGTATTACAACTTGGCACCATTCACTTCAATGGAACTGGGCTGCAGGACTACACCAAACCTGGAGACAGAAGGGGAGCAGTTTTTAAAATAAATTAGCTCTTTTTTTCTATTCCTTGATAACCCCTTGACAAGTAGTACAATAATAGTAAAGCATGTAAACATGGGTAGCATTTTATTCTTATTGACCCACAAAATAAATAAAACATGTAATTTTTACCGTAAAGTGCTCTTTTTTTTTTTAGCTTGTAAAGTTTTTGTTTTCAATTTCTCCACAAAAGATATATATATATTTTTGGTTGTGCAGTACATTTTATGGTAAAAAAAAAGAAAAAGTACAATTGGTCATGCAAAAAAACAAGCCCTCATATGGGTCTGTGGATTGAAAAAAAAAATGTGTTTTAAAAGGTCAGGAGGTAAAAACGAAAACTCAAAAATGAAACTGGCTTTGTTCTTAAGGCCCAAATGGGCTGTGTGTTTAAGTGGTACAAGTTAAAAAGTTAAACATGACTAATAGTACTGTTCTTGGATCTAGTGGCAACTAATGGAATTTTCTGAGAATTTCTGAAACAAATATTTTTTGGCCCCCCCACCGTTAGTGTTTGAAGGAGCAGCGGCTTCTTCATTGTTTACTGCTATTGGCCTTGCATGGGCATATAATGAGTAGCTGCAGTGCACATTAGTGCAGTATTTTCCCACTCACGTAAACATAGCAACATTGCAGTATCATGCCCTGCCACTACCAATAGTATAGCAATACAAGCACAAGTCAAGATAAACACTGCAGAGACTGTAGCCCAAGCCATGCAGCCCCTTTAAACAACAAATTGATGAGAGTGCCAGGAGTTGGATCCCTGCCAATATATTAGTGATGGCCTATCCTTAGGATACACCATCAATTCTACAAGGCTGGATAACCCCTTTAACATGTGTCCAGGCAGTGTGGATAACAGCCATAAAATGAGGCAGCACAACTACTTGCCCCACAGTCTCCCACACTCCTAAATGACAAACCAATTCTCTCTATGGCCTATACAGCAGAGGATATGACTAGACTGACCAACAGCAGGGCTGACGCAGGGAATTGACTATGACTCAGCTTTCAAATTGGATTTTTCTAAATAGTTGTAGCTTTCTAAAAACATTTTTGGTTCTGCCCCAGATAAGCAATAGAAACATCCTAAATGTAAGATTAACACGATAAACATCATCCACCCACCTCACAGTCTGGACGACATGAGCTAACCAAGGCCCGGATAACTCAGCCTTCGATCCCCAACCTCCATAAACCATCACATCCTCTTGACTCAGAGACGTTGGGAGTAAGGCTCCACGGATGAGCTTCACCAAACACTGCATCACTTCTTGTATCATTTTCTGAGACACATAAAATACATATTAAAAACTAAAAAAATGATAATTCACAACGACTGGTATATTATTATTATGTATTAATGTTAAAGATCATTGAGATACGTCAGCAGATATCATGTGCAGTAGATAATTCATAAACTCATAATCCAATCTATCCTTCGTAATAACTTGTCAATGAATAAAGTGTAGAATGCCAACATTGTAGGGGGCTGGCTGAGCACTTCTTATTACTCTATTAACAGACTGGAATTGAAAACTGGTTGCTGACTGAAGGTAAGATTGTTAGAGATCCTTCAGCTGCAACACAGGAGAACAGGATAGTAGAGGAAGAAAAGGAACAATCTGCTATAACATAGGAATGTGTATTACATGTGCACTGTAAGGCTTGTATTTGGGGCATCACAATCAAGTGATATCCCTTCCTCCTTTCTAACATAGGAAGCATAAACAGCAATACGGTTTTCAAATAATTGAAAAATGACAGGTAGGAATAATTTACTATAGAATTTAAAATAAACATTGGATGCTTACATAAAGGGGTATTCCGAATTCATCAAAAAACTAAGAGATCTGTGCTAGGTCTGTAAAATAATAAAACACTCTGTACATACTGCTTTTTACTTCACCTGATGGCACGCTGTACAGGATCTCTTCATGATATTCCAATAACACTGCAGCTAGTGGGTTTGGAGCAGTATCAGGAAAACCATACAGAATCCCATCAGGAGAAGAAACAGAGGCACAAGAGTGGACCTGAGTGTGCCGGAGCAGTTTTTTTTTTTTTTTTTTTTCAAGCAGCTGTTTGTTTTTTAATGAATTAGGAATACCCCTTTAAGAGTTTGTCACGGTGGTAATCATAGACACTAGTGGCATACTGCTAGGATATGATTCCAATGTCTGATTGGTTGGTTTTCAACCTTTTTTAAGAGGGCCTGTGGTTAGCTCAGGACACGTGTTGAGTTTTTAAAAGGGTACTCTGACCCTAGACATCGTATCCCCTATCCAAAAGGATAGGGGATAAGATGTCTGATCGCGGGGGTCCCGCTGCTGGGGACCCCCGTGATCTCAGCTGCAGCACCCCAGAAATCTGGTGCGCGGAGAGAACTTCGCTCTTTGCCGGATGACTGGCAATGCTGGGCGGAGGCTTGTGACCTCACGGTCAAACCCTGTTCGTGACATCACGGCCATGCCCCCTCAATACAAGTCTATGGAAGGGGACTTGCATTGAGGGGGCGTGGCCGTGACGTCATGAGCCTCCGGCGCTGTACCCGATGCTCTAAACGTACGCCAGGTGCAGCAGGGAGATTGCGCATCCCCCACCACCCCCGCGATCAGACATCTTATCCCCTATGCTTTGGATAGGGGAAAAGATGTCTAGGGGTGGAGTACCCCTTTAATTTAATTGTGCAGCCTTGGGTGCTCTTATTCAAATAGTGTTTATTACCTTTGTTGTTACCCCCTTCCCTGGGCAGGAACTTCACTACATAATATAATGTGGTTGCTAGGCTTAGAGGGTGTAAATATAAGGCTAAAGCGGTGCGAGTAATTTTTGGGGTTATAGGCTTTATAGGCTTCTAAATCACACACTCTTAGCTTTGCATTTACATCACATTCTGCAATATCAAAAGGCAAGAAAAAGATAGATCGTTAAACAAATTTTAAAAGATAATAAACAAGCAAGCAGAAAAATAAACATTGGAATCAGGGAACTCAAGACTATAAAATGTATTTAACAAAAACTTTTTTCTTTGCACTGACCGCAGATCCTTTTTAAAGGTTCCAACCTCTGAGACCCCCAGGGAAGACAGTGAAGGGGCTGAAATTCATTCAGACCCGCACTGATCATAAAGTGATTATATTCTAGCAATGAGATAGGAATAAAGCCCACACAGAAGGTGGAGCCGCTGTCCATGGCAACCAAATCTCGTTACTGATTTCATCATATAACCTGGAAAACGATTATTAGAATCTTACTCATTTTTTCTCCATTTTATATCTGCCCTACTTTTTTAACTTTGAAGCCAAAGAGACTTATATGTTTTATTTTCACATCAAGGTCCTTTCCTTTAAATAGGACACCAGTACATGGTTATAACATATAAGTATACTTGAGGGATTTTTTTTCAACTTCTTACCTTAAAATCATTTGGTCTTTGTTTTACATTTTTTCGGTATTTTTCCATTTGTCCAGATTTCTCTGCAGTCTAATAGGATAACAAATACAAATGTATAAGAAAGATTTCACATTGTACCACATTTTTTCATAAGTCCATTGAATAGCAGGCTGATCGGAACAATCGTTTTTTGTTAGAAGGGTCCTCCGATGATAAATTGTTCATAGAGAGTCCTACTGATGGAGCCCACCAACTAAATGTAATCAGAAAGAGAACATGGCATGTGAACACCTCTTCTGCGGGACCACCACAGGATGTCCCATTATCCTCGGGAATAGTGACATGCCTCTCAATCCCTGCAGTCGGTAACATGTCAGTGAGGATACGCAGTTGACGGATTAATCTTAAGGGTCTAGTGCTATCTTAGACTTACAGAGCCTCAATGACAGAGCCAAGGTCGGGGTCTTGGTACCATGATATAATGCACACACAGAAAACTATACATAGTATTATACTTTGCTTACCCAGACTTGTGTGGGGATGTCACTGCGCTCCTAGTATAGATGCCACAATGCTTTTTGCCGATTTACACAGTTCTTCTACATTGCAGCTGTGCCCAGAGTGCTACTTTTCACTTTATTTATGTACGTATGTATTTCCATATGCTGGTGAGTAGATGAAATGGAAGTAGATTGGGAAGGGATTTGTTTATTAGGGCATTAAAAGAGCTAGGTAAAGGGCTGCACTAGGGTCAGGAATAGGCCCATTTTCCACCTTTTCACAGCTGAAATTTTAAATCTCTATGACTGGGACAAATGTACGTGATGCTTACATGCACTTTGACCAGACTCAGGCACACATATTGGAAAAGACCATTTGGTTTTGACATATAATGTTCTCTTAAAGTGCTGGTATTATGTTTAAATTTTGCCATATTTTGAAATTTAATAGAATTGTCATACATTTAAAATATAGAGATGTCGATAAAATACTGTTCTTTTTAAAAACTTTAAAAAAAATTAGGCCAGCATGTAAATAGCCACATCTTGGGACCAACAGGCACATTTTCAATTCTCCTACCTACCACAAAAAAAAAAAAAAAAAAGAAAAAAAAGATGAATTTCCTACAACATAAAGGGCGCATACATTCATACAACTATTATGTGCAGCTAATCAGAAAAACAAACAAACAAACAAACATCATTCTGAGTTTTTGTCCATGACTATCTTTTATATTTAAAGTCAATGAGACTAAAAGGGGAAGTCCAGATTGAAGCATAATCCACTATGAGACTTGAGAATCTAAAGTATATTGTTTTATACATACAAAACATGGAAAAAAAAAGCTGTATTCTTAGCATGCCCCCTCCCAAACAAGATTTGTACAGAAGTGGGTTAAGGAACCTTAGAATGAGAAACTGCAAGCATTTTTAATGCTAGTAGGTCTATAGGAGGGAAAGGGCTGATACCCAAGAAAACTCATCACATATCTGAACCGTAATATATCAGCATTCCTTTTATAATGAAAGTTATATTTGATGTACAAGCCTACTGTTTTAAAGGAGAAGTCCCCTAGTTTTAAATCTTGGGGGGGTCTGACCCCTGCAATCTCCTCTACGGGGGCCTCGGCTGTGTCTGGGAGCAGCTCGTCATGACCCCCGCACGAAGCAGTGGCCGCCACGCCCCCTCCATATATCTCTATGGGAGAGCCGTTCGGCTATCTTCTCCTTTAACATTTGGCAACAAGTGGACTCAAATTCTAATTACTAGTATTGAAAATAATGTTTTCCCATGAGACACAAATATGTCAAAGGAATGCCTGTTACAAAGACAGTGTACCTAACGCAGAAACATATTAGCCTGGAGTGTGGCCGCCTGTGCAAAATGTCTGTTAGAAAGTAAACAAAGTATGAAACTTCTACAATTCTTTAATTTAGATAGTGATAGATGAGTAGTGTAACCCTATCCTGCATAGACATAACTGAACTGTTCTGTGGTTAGCCCAACGGATTCACTTTTCGACTTCATGACTTAAAAGGATACAGCACAGAAACCAGTTACAACTGAAAACGGTTACTAATATCTGCATGTGATGCACTATTCACAGGAGGCTTTGTAGCTTTTGGTACCTTGCAAACCTTTTTTAAATTAATTTTTTTTAACATATTTTATTCAATTTTCTTAGTAGAAAAACAAAAATAAAAAAAACATAACAGTCTCGTCAGTGAGACGAAAAACAGGAAAACGAAGATAAGGCATACAAGGTCAATCATCTGCCAGTACAAAGGCCTATGGAACACGTCAGTAAAAGTTCGCTTTATAGAAAACAAAAAAAATCAAGAGTCACAGAAATATAAAAGCACACTGTCAGTAAAGGTGAACGTAAAACAAAAGGTGCAAGTTACCAGCGTTCACTGCATGGGAAGACGTAAGGCCCCTAACGTATCTCCCAGAGCACCCCAACAATACCATTCTGTGTGACTAAAGGGTCTCAATATGTCCTTTATTTCTGATTCTGTATATGCAGAAGTAACGAAAAACTTGTGTGCATGTCGTCTTGTGCCGTTCTGTATCCAAGCTATCGACAGTGCAAAATAGTTTGAGTTAAGTAGCATAGTATGGGTAGGGATGAGGAGGACAACCATGAGGCAAACAGGCAGCGTAAAGCGACCAGGAGGACTACATGTATTAGTTGGGGTATCTTGGGGAGAGGAGAGGAAACCTGTTCCGGAGGATGAAACTGGTGAAAAAGAAGGGAAAGTGGTGCGAAAGGAAGGGTTATATCCCACGTATTGTGTATGTAAGCTAGGACCATGCGCCAGTAATCAACTGTAGAAGGACAGGTCCACACCCCATGCCAACCAAGTATCTGTGAGTGGAGTAGAGCATTTTGGGCAAGCCGTGATCATGTTAGGGAAAGCAGGAGCGGGGAGTATATTGAAGCCATAAAAGGCTTTATGGGCCAATTTAAAATAGGTTCACACCATCTCTTATTGATGACACTTTTGCGAACCTTATGCCAGCCCTGTAAGATACACTCAGAAATATCTTCATCAGGAATCCAGCTGGCCCAAGAGGAAAAAGGGTATCTGGGTAAATTTTCAGGAGAACTTTTCTAAGGGCTGGATAAAGAGTGGAGATAGTGAATTTATGAGGATTAGAAACCTATGAGGTTATCCACCATGTGTATAGGGGCTTCCTTATCAAGGTTGGGCAGTCTATCTTTACAAAATGAGTAGACGTGATTGAGGGGAAGCAGGTGAGTAGAGGGGAGTTGAAATTTAGTCAGTGGCGCAGAAGGAGAGAGCCAGCATTTAGTAGGGCAATCCATAAGATCACCCGCGGTCCGCAACCCTCCCAAAGTTTCAGCGTCCTAGAGAGAAGTCATTGGGGAAAAACTGGCTGTCCTCGGAGGGGGAAATGTTTGAACATCAGGAACGAGAGGTGGTGCCATTTGCGAACCTCTTTCCAAGCACTAAACAGAACTGAGTGTTTCACAGACGGTGTTTCACAGGCGTGTGCAGTAATGCGGAAAGTCGCCACGGGGACGCCAGACCACCCCCCAGACCAGTGATAGCATGGAAGGAAGATCCGTGGATTCAGTCCTCTACAAAGCGAAACAGGCAAGCAAGATTATAGCTCCTAAGGTTAGGGAAATTGAAACTCCCTTCCTGTTTACCCAGCATGAGCCTCTGTAGTACAATACGAGGCCTTTTACCCGCCCAGATACATTTAGTAAATGCGGAGTTCAGCAGACGGACATCACCATGACGCAAAAGGAGGGGTAGTGTTTGTAGGGGATATAGGAGGCAGGAAAAGCTGACCATTTTAATTAAGTTGCACTGACCCATAAACGTGAGTGGCAAACCCTGTATTTTGCTAAAGTGAGGGGGATAGTTCAGCTGGTATAACGTGTCCGGTGTTTTGCCCACCCTAATGCCTAAGTAGGTGATCGAGGAGGAAGAAATTTACATTTTTTAAGCCCTAAGATTAACGGCAACCAGCGTGGGGGAGAAGTGCCCAAGGGAAGTAGTTCTAACTTAGTGACATTTGTCTAGTACCCTGAAAAACTACCGAAATATGTGAGAAAATCGAGAACCCTCTGCAAAGATTGTCCCGGCGCATTCATAAATAGCAGAATGTCATCCGCGAACATAGTCAGCTTAACCATTTCAGGGCCCACTTTAATGCCCTCATACAGATCGGACGACAATAGGTGTCTAGCTAGCGGCTCTATAGCCAGATCAAAAAGGAGAGGTGAGAGCGGACACTCTTGCCTAGTACCCTTGCAGAGTGAAAAGGGGGCAGAGAGAATCACTGGGGTACTTATTCTCGCTATCGACTCCCAATACACCCTCGTTACATTATCTCTAAAGGCCCCCCTGATTCCAAAGTGATCCACCACCAGCCCCAGCCATTCCCACCGGACATTGTCGAAAGCCTTTTCGGCGTTTAAGGCTACAAGAGCCGGCTGATCTTCCGGCTGGAGCTGATGCTGTAATCTCTCCAGAACTGTCATCAGCGCCCGAATATTCATGGTGGCCGTGTGATTTCTAATAAAGCCCACCTGATGCTGCCCCACCAAAGTCTGCATAAATTGAGATAACCTATCCGCTAGAATTTTAGAAAGCAATTTGATATCCTGATTTATCAGGGATACGGGCCGGTAGGGTCCAGGGTCACTCGCATCATTGCTGGGTTTAGGAAAAACCGTGATAAAGACCATCGATGCCTCTTTGGACACCCTTCCCATGGTCATAAAGAGAGAAAAAACATCACAGAGTACAGGGGACAATTGGGGAAGAAGGGCTTTATAAAATTCCCCCCAGTAGCCGTCAGGCCCTGGGGCTTTGCCATTATGGAGAGAACGGATAGCTGACTGAATTTCCTCCTCAGCCACTGGGGCATTTAAGACATCCCTCTGGTCTGATGTCAAACAGGATAAATCAAGACCCTTCAGAAAGTCCGCCCCTACAGAGACATCAGAAGGGGTGTCTTGGTATAATTTTGCATTATAGGTGAACAGAGATTATTTTTCCATTTTCATTTTTTCCTCATCACCTTTTAAAAATCATAACCTTTTCAATTTTGCACATAAAATTCCATATGATGTCTTATTTTTTGCACCACCAATCCTAATTTGCAGTGACAGTCATTTTACCAAAAAATCCACAGCGAAACGGAAAAAAAATTCATTGTGCGACAAAATTGAAAAAAATGTAATTTTGTAACTTTTGGGGGCTTCCGTTTCTTTATTCTAAAGGTCCCTACGGTTAAAATGATACCCTACTTATATAGGTTTGATTTTGTCGTACTTCTGAAAAAAATCATAACTACATGCAGGAAAATTTATACGTTAAAAATTCTCATCTTCTGACCCCTATAACTTTTATTTTATTTTTCCGTGTACGGGCCGGTATGAGGGCTCATTTTTTGCACTGTCTTCTGACGTTTTTATTGGTACCTTTTTTGTATTGATCAGACTTTTTGATCGCTTTTATTCATTTTTTTCATGATATAAAAAGTGACCAAAAATACGCTATTTTGGACTTTTTTTGCATGTACGCCATTGCACGTGCGGTTTAATCAATGATATATTGTTATAGATCGGACACACTAACACTGCACACACTGATCTTTTACCCTGATCCCTGCAAAGCCATAGCTTTGCATGGATCAGCGTTAAAGGGGGTTGATTGCTCAAGCGTGTAGCTCAGGCTTGGAGCAATCAAACGACGATCGGACCCGACAGAGCAAGGTAAGGGGACCTCCACTCGCGTCCTAGCTGATTGGGACATAGCGATTTTATCGCGATAGTCCCGATCAGCCCGACTGGGCTGCCGGGAAGCTTTTACTTTCATTTTAGACGCGGCGATCAACTTTGATCGCCGCGTCTAAAGGGTTAATAGCGCTTGGCACAACGATTGGTGCCACGCTCTATTAGCCCAGGGTCCCGGCTAGCATAAGCCGCTGGGACCGACATGGTATGATGCTGGGTCACGACGTGATCCCGCTTTAAATACCGGGACCGGGCGCAGGGCGTACAGGTACGCCCTGCGTCCTTAAGAGGTTAATTAACGGAGTGAGGGTCAGTATGTAGCATTCCATCTTCGCCCCTTAGTTTAGTGACATGGGCCGGTTGACGGCGGCCCTTCACCCGGTCGCCAACAAGCGGCCTGCTTTATTTCCCTGGCGTAAAAGTTCCACTTCGAAATAGGAGTGAGTCAATCTCTCCCGTTTATCTAGCCATAATTCAAATTGAGCTCTGGCCACCTTCCATGCCTCCCTAGCAGAGTCAGTGGGAGAGTGGAAAAAGAGGGTATACACCTGATGCAGGCGAGCGCTAGCAGCTATAAAATTGGAATGCGAGGTATGTTTAAGGGAGTTGAGGTACGACATCAGTTTGCCTTGCATAACTGCTTCTCAGTAGAGAAGAGGGTCTGAACGATGTAGTGTGCTTCAAATTCCAACCTCCGCCCCCGCAATGGGTCTATGAATGACTCATCCCTGGTTAAGAGGGATGGGAAGCGCCATAATATATGTCAGTGCCCCTTGGGCAGGTGGGTTGGAGGGAGAAGGTCACTGGTGAACGATCCGCAATAATCAATTCACCAATGCTCACAGCCCGTATCTGAGCGCCCAAACGAGCACTGAATTCCCTATCGTCTGGGTGGGACACCCTCCAAACGTCAAGTCAAGACGATCTAGCAAAGGGTAAGGGGTCTAGGCATCTGCATCACCCAAGAAGTCCCCTTCCTAGGGGTCTAAAACACAATTGAAGTTACCCCCTATAACTTTACAAGGGGAGCTGTCAGGCTGAATCTGGTCGGCTAGATTCCCCCCAAAAAAGAGCAGTTTTCCCCGTTAGGCACATTATAAATGCTGAATACCTTTCCAGTGTGTTCCAACTGAAGGTGGAACACTCTCCCCTCTGAATCTGCTACATGAGAGAGTAACGTAAATAGGAAAGCTTTGTGTATTAAAGTTAGAACTCCAGCCTTACCCTCCCCAGCTGGTGAACCATAAACATGCCCGACCCACTGCTGCTGCATTCGAAAGAAATCCTCGCCGGACAAATGGGTCTCTTGCAACAGGACAATATCTGGGTGAGATTTTTTCACGTAGCGAAGCAAGAGCCTGCGTTTATGAGGTAAGCGGAGACCTGACATTTCATGTTACAAAATTTTCCATAATAGTAGTACAAGTGGGACCTGTGAGCTAAACAAATAGAGAGGCAGCACCGGAGCAGCAGCAGAGCATCACGCATTGTGTGAAACATAATGTAGCATGTACGGGTCATAAAAATGGCAGAAAGAGAGAGAACATAAGCACATAGCAAAATAATGTCACCTACATGTGGCATAAAACAACAAAAGGAACATAAAAAAAACAAAAATCAAACATCACAGGGACCCAGGACATGCCCTAGCAAACCGCAGGGCGTGACCAATCTGGGTATGAGACTCCCTTTTTTCCTCCTCCCCCCAGGTCAATATGGTAATAAGGCACTAGTCCCCAGTCTTATAAGAGATAAAATGAAGGAAAAGGGGGCAAACCGACCAAGAAAAACGGGGCACCCGGTGGTTCAGCAGAAGAACGTGGTGTAGTCCGGTAAACTTGACATGGAAGTAACTGGAAGGATGAAAATTCAGCCAGGTGAGTAGCACCTGTTATTGTCATGCTGGCTCCGTGGTCTGCGACGGTCCAGTGGTATTGGTGAGCGGGAACCATCCCTGGTGGCAGGCCTGGAGTGACGGTCCTCATGCGGAGAGCGGGATCTACTCGTAGTTCGTCTTGAGCACCGTGGGGAAGAAGACTCTGGAGCACGGTCTAGGGCTGCAGTAGCGGCCTCCGGAGTCTTGTAAACCAAGATGGATCCATCAGCATGGAACACGGCACTGCATATTGGAGCTTGAAGCAACAATTGGATTTATAGAGGGAGGTGCAGATAGTACTAGAGACGAAGAATGACCTGCCGAGGCCGGTTCACCAGTGCTGCAGGCCTTGGGGCAGAGGTAACAGCTGATCCAATAGGGTGTACTCGTTCAACCCTGCAGGGATGAGATAAGCCCAGGGCTTTAGGAACATCCCCATCACAGAAACTTTGCAGGTCTACTGAAGTCACTGACTCCTTAACGCTCACAATGCGCAAATTATTTCTCCTCGACCTATTTTCTAGGTCTTCCAGTTTCTCACTCATGCGGGAAAGATCATATTCAGCAGACTGTACACACCACCGCAGCGCGGTATCCCCATCTTCCAATGATGAAATACAATGTTCAGCCTGACCAAGGCGGCTGGAATGGTCAGCCACTTCTAATTGTAGATTCTGGAATGCAGATCTCCACAATGCGCTGCACACTGGGGGAGATTATTTGTGCTACTTCAGCTGCCAGTTGCGTGTAGTCTGCCTGGTGACCCTGGCTGGAGCTGACAGGCAGGGCACTGTCCTGAGTGATGGGGAGGGTCATCTGCCCCTGTATGTGAGAGCCTCCACCTGAGGTAGAAGTGGGTGCTGGGGCAGAAAGAAGGCTTGGAGCGGTTTCCATCATTTCAGCTCCGGCATCAGCGCTCACTAGGGAGGGAGGTGCGGCCTCAAGAACAGCAGTTGCCTCAGTCAATGCAGAGCCTGGAAGTGCGGCGGCAATTTTAACAGTGCTGGGATGTAATGCTGGGAGCTGCAGCGGCGCAGAGGGAGACTGCGGTCTGCACCACTGCACAAAGCAATCCATTGTGGGGGCCACTGTGATGTCGGGGAGGTAAGCGGAGCGGGTGTCAGCAGCTATGGGCGAGTAAAATAGCCGGGAAAATCTGGGGGGAGCGGGAGCCTCCTTACTGTGCTGCCGCCATCACCCGCGCCGGAACCGGAAGTTCGTTGTACTATTGTTATTGGCAACCAATAATACAAGAACATAAGCAGCGTTATCTGATTATCTGAACTCAATATCCTCTGTAACTAAAAACAAAGTAAAATAAATGAATACAAAGTTCGAAAATATTTAAAACCTACTGTTTTTGTAGTGATATTAAAAAGGGGTTGTTTAATTCTGTGCATATGATATTTTACAGAGGATCCGCTACATAACCCGACCCCCCCCCCCAAATGATGAGCCATAATAGAGAGCCAGCTACAAAAAGCATTTCCTGTTCTGGTGAAATTGAGTACTGTACTGCCTCATACTGAAAAACCAGTCGCAATATTCACTAGCAAAATCATCTGTTTGCCAGGGCCATAAAAAGGCACAGTAGTGCTGTTGTAAAAAACAAAACAAAAACAAAAAAAACCCACAAAATTACACACTTTTCTCGCTTCAACGTAACTATTATCATAGACTTCCACAACTTCTGTGCTCAGCCAATCAACTGATGGAGCGGTAAATTCATATGACCAGAGCTTCATGACAAGAGTGGTGCCAGGAGGAGTGGGAAAGAGGAGTATATATATATATATATATATATATATATATTTTTTTTTTTTTTTTTATTTATTTTTTTTTATTTTAATACCTGCCTTAGCATTACTGTAAAAAAAAAAGTTAATTCCTGGAATACCTCTGTAAATGTGGTATGATCATCTGTTTACAGAACACGCAAAAATAAGTGGTGCGCCAAAATGACAAATTTGGGCCCACAATTTAGGCTGTGCTTGGCCAAAAACTAAAACTGAAAATGCATTGCTTAAACAAATACGTTTTTGTAGAAGATTAGTTTGTTACACATACTCGACAGATTATATAAAAAAAGCTCTGCGGCTGACCCAAAACTACTAGTTTTTGTTCAGCTGCAGAGCATTAGGCTGTTTCAGGACATGCTGGGAGTTGTAGTACTAGTTTCGATTTTGCTGCAAAGCCATAAGCTGTGTCAGGGCATGCTAGGAGTTGCATTAGTTACTAACTACAACTCTATGATCTATGGCTCTGCTGACCCAAACCAAAACTACAACTCCAAGCACCGAAAATTCAGTGCATCTGTACAAAAAACCACCTCCTTAAAGGGGTTCTCCCTTGTTTATTCAGTTTTTTGTTATTATGTTTGTGTGTTATGTGTGTATAAGTATGTGTTTTTTTATGTGTGTTGTGATTATGTATATATGTATTTTCTCCAGAAGCTGGCCCCTTTTTCTTCCAGCGGCTTGCTGTGTAACCTCGGCCTCCGCCATGTTGTGTTCGGTAAGTGGGATGTCGGGGGGGGGGGGGGGGGGTGTTCTTGCTTCTGTCCCTCCTATCTTCTGACGTCTGAGGCAAATCTTTTCTTCCTGTTTTTTTCCGTGGCTCAGCGATGAATCTGCGGCCTCTTCCAGCGCATGCGCAGGTAGTTTTTTTTTTTTTTTACCAATAAAGTTTTTTTTGTCTAATTGACAAACTGTCTATTAGCGTAGACCTAACGTACGCTACGCTGTTAGCGTAGCACTTGCGTACTCGCGCATGCGCAGACAGTTTGTCAATTAGACAAAAAAAACTTTATTGGTAAAAAAAAAAAAAAACTGCGCATGCGCCGGAAGAGGCCGCAGATTCGTCGCTGAGCCACGGAAGAAACAGGAAGAAAAGATTCGCCTCGGACGTCAGAAGATAGGAAGGACAGAAGCAAGAACACACCCCCCGACATCCCACTTACCGAACACAACATGGCGGAGGCCGAGGTTACACAGCAAGCCGCTGGAAGAAAAAGGGGCCAGCTTCCGGATCTTCACAAAAGGTAAGAAAATACATATATACATAATCACAACACACATAAAAAACACATACTTATACACACATAACACACAAACATAATAACAAAAAACAGTATAAACAAGGGAGAACCCCTTTAAAGTGTTATTTCATAACCTGGAATGAAACATATGAAGTTGGTGGCGCAAAAAGCAGTAACAATCACATGACTTTCTTCACAGGTGTTTTTTTTTGCAATACCTCACTAAAAAGACTTCCATTTACATATGATATCCAGAGTTTCCAGAAGTTTGGAAGTTGAGACACCACGACTTTTGTTAATTTCTCCACAAACTCTGCTTGAGGGGGCGTTTTATACTTCCAAGCTGGAAAAAACAAACAAAAACGGGCATATTTTTAGCAATATTCACTGGTCATTTAAAATGAGTAAATAATACGTTTGGAAATACTAATTCTATTAATTCAAGACAGAAGACGAGTTTGGAGTATTACCCATCTGTCTATAGGACCTGGGAGAATGCTTTGGTGCAAAATAGTTTGCTATTCAAGGGATCTGACAGCAGGATCACCCGCATGTGCCTGGATACACAGCTTAACAGTGCGGGTGATCCTGATCAAAAGACTGGTTACCTTTTAAATCATTCCAGCCTTTCCACAATAATACTTAGTTTTGCTAATATGCAAATTTAGTTATATGCGCAATGGGGGAAGGCTTTTGCTTTGCTAGAAACCCATTCTCCCTCCCCTATGTTCTGATAGGCCCTCCCCCATGTTCTGATAGGCCCTCCCCTGTCTTGAATAATCATCTGGCTTTACTGTCACATCTAGATGCCGTGAGAGTCTTTGCCCACGTGACTCCAGGGTGTAGAGAGTCAGTGGAGCCTGTGCTCTGCATCTCAAGCAGAACGTTCATGTAGGTAATGACTCCTACAGCATGCATACGTGACAGTGAAACCAGATTGAGGGGGGCGTTATACAAAAGTATGCTTATTGTGTGATACATAACAAAGCAAACCTTTAGTTACCTCCAGCGCTCTTGCAATGTCTCCGGTGTCTTGCTCCGGTTCCCACAGCAGTCGACTTCCTAGGCTGTAGCGTGAAGTGTTGGGCCCGGTAAGCCCCCAGGCCCAGAGTACTATACTGCCACTCAGCAAATTGCTTGAAGCAGTGATGTCCTGCCCCACAATTTGCCAGGTGCTTTCCAAGACTATGCTGTGGGGGACGGGGCAGAACTCCGGAGACATTGCGGAAGCGCTGGAGGCAAGTAAAGATTTGTTTTCTTATATACCAAACAATGGCCATACTTTTAAAAAACACCCTCAGTCACTATACCACCCTTAATCTAAATGAAAGAACTTACTAAAATCCTGAACAAGACTCCATGCACAAGACCACAACTTTAGTTCTAATTAAAAAAAAAAATAATATGTGATGAAAAGCAGGTTTGACAGTGGGGCCATTCATTTCCTTTCACAAGTCCAGGTTTTTTAGTTGACCCAAATCAGCACAGGTGCTGAAGATAGCAAGTTACTGAGCTTTAAAACTAGGAGTAACTCAGTCTGCAAGCAGAGGCTGTAAGAAACTTGTCCCTATGATAGGAGTTTGAACCCTTAAGGCTACAGCCTCAAAAAGGGGACATTGTGACTGGTGTGAGTAACACAGTGGTTGTCTACTTTATTTGGTGGCTTGTAGTAAGCCACCTGTATAGACAAGGACGATTACTGTATAGATAGTGCTGGACAAGCAGGATTCATTTTGTTTGTTATGCCCGAGAGTGTGAACGCTGTATTTTTTTTTGTTTGACTCCCATTTGCCTGGGTCTATGAAGCTAATCTCCAAATATATATGTATATATAGATAGATATACAAGAAAGTATTTTCCTTACTTAGAATATAATTGAGAATTGCTATTAGCAACTTCATATCTACTTATTCATTGTCATGGGCCACATGCTGAAACCCTTTACTGATCATAAGCATAAAGAGGAACAAACTTCCAGTTTACAGGAGCTCTCAAAGCCTGACCACCACACGTCATTTTCACTATGACATGTCAAAAGTTGTTTAAATCATAACTGTAGTCTTAAGTGCTATAACAAGCTGTTATTAGAGGGGCAGACATACCATATATGAAACCTGTGCAGCTACACAGCTACAAGGGACCCTACACTAAAGAGGAGGAGGGGTACTGCTATCTAACTGCTTTGTACCATTTTTTTTGAGACTTCATTTCTTTCTGATATATAATGTGAATAAAAATCTATCTATCTATCTATTGTATATATATATATATTAGGGGTGTGAATCGCCAAGAATTTGGCGATTCGATTCGAATCGCGATACCAGTGTGGCGATTCGATATATCGCGATATATCGCGATACCGTCTAGGTGACGATACATCGCGATATATCGCCCACCTGGGAGCATTCATAGATCCCAATAGACGCCGCTGTCAGCTTTGACAGCGGCGATCTAGTACTCCGGTGCTGCAAAATAAAATAAAACACACTTTATCTTACCTTCCAACGAGCCCCCGGAGCTCCGGTACAGTCCAGTACAGGTGTTCGGTCCCCGGGCTGTATTCTTCTTACTTCCTGTTAGTTCGGCACGTCACATGGAGCTTCAGCCTATCACCAGCAGAGGCGGGACATCGCTGCGGCTGGTGATAGGCTGAAGCTCCATGTGACGTGCCGGACTAACAGGAAGTAAGAAGAATACAGCCCGGGGACCGAACACCTGTACCGGAGCTCCGCGGGCTCGTTGGCAGGTAAGAAAAGTGCGTTTTATTAAAAATTCCACATCCCTAAAAGAATCGATTCAAAAATATTTTGAATCGATTCTGTATCGGCAAATGAAAAATCGCGATTATCGCGAGAATCGATTTTTTCTTACATCCCTAATATATATATATATTTTTTTTATGTTTACACCATTCACTGTGTGGGATACTAAAAATTATATTTTCAATTATACTGTCGGCCTGTCTACCCATACTAAACCCAATGCACTCTGTTATAGTGTGGATGAACAGGAGTCCAACGAGGGGTCACTTACCTAAATATGTCCAGTAGGTCCTGAGATATGTCCTCAAGAAGATCCTCTGCTGGAGGCAAGGCCCCGCCCACTCAATTTACACATCCATTGTCTGTGACTTTGCATCATAGGGAAAGTGGAGTCACAGACAATTAATATGTAAAATAAGTCGGCGTAGCCCCGCCCCCTGTGCGCGATTCACTGAATGAAGCAGAGGATCTTCTGAGGGACATATCTCAGGACCTAGTGGACATATTTTGGTAAGTGACCCCTCGTTGGACTCCTGTTCACTCACACTATAACCCAGTGTATTTTGTAGCTTTAGTGTGGGTGAACAGGCTGACGGTTTAACTTTAGTATTTCCGATAGTTCTCCACGCTGAGATACCAAATATGTTTATTTATTTACATAGATAAATATTTTTTTTTTATTTGTAAAATGAGAAAAGTGGGTTGCATAGCATTTCCCAGTGTCACTGGCACTCTGCTATTATAGTCTGTCTAAGGAGGTTGGAATTTTACCTCATTTGACCCAGTGATCACACAGAAGGTGCCAGATAATAGCCCCAAACCTACAGGCACTTTTCACCTTTAGATGAGGCATTGATCACAGCATCTAAAAGGTGGACATCGGCGTGATCAAGTATGAATGTCAGCTGCTAATAGAAGCGGCCCCTAGCATTCTATAAAGCACGCACAGCTCCTGACATCGCCTTATAGACAGAATGCACTGCAGGCCGTACATGTACACCCTGGTGAGTTAAGTACCAGGCAGCTGGTCTGTACATGTATCACCTGTGTCGTCTATGGGTAAATAGGTTTTATTTATTTATTTATAAGTTTGTAAAGCAAGAAATAAAAACGGAACAGAAACAGCAGTGTCGACAACGAAGAATGGACACATAAATTACTGTCTAGGAAACAGAGGAACCCCCAAAATATATTTGGCTTGACGTGTAAATTATTCTTAAAAGTTTCCTAAACAAATAAAGATTCCAAGCTACCAGTGTATACCCTTCAAACGACTGGTGAAAAATATGCACGTGACAAATAGTTAGACTCCTAGAATTACCTAAATGATTTTTACCATTCCCCATGTATTTCCCAAGAAAATATGTAAATAACCCATGTGTTCAAGCTAGCCGTTTTCCCTTTTCTTACAGTCATTTCTTCCAGACTGAAAACTGCTGCCTCTCTTCAGTGATGCTGTCTGGCTGAGCCGGGCAATTGGAGATGGACGGTCATCGCTATCAATATCGAGCATTGGACTCTGGAGACATGTGCTTCCTTTAAAAGAGAAACAAATAATTATTTGGTCTTAGTATCAGAGCGTTATAAGGGGAAAAAAAGCACAATATCTAATATAGGGTTCAAATAAATATATATTTTCAAATGGCAACCCGAATATCTTAAAATTAAGTTAACATTTTCAAATATTCCCAAAAATACTGTATGTAATACTATATTCACAAGATTACGTAGTAGTTGGACTTTTAAACCTTCCCAAAGACACTAGATAAAAATCATGGACATGCAACAGAGGTCAACTAATTTTTATGTGCTTATCTGGTGACTAAACTTGGAATGCGTGTAATTAGAACGACCATAATTTAAATTGTCACTAGAGGGCAACATAACACCAGTGTAAAGTCAAGTATGTGTACATTATAGTAATCTAGTTTATTTCTACAAAACCTATTACATTTTCGTTCTCTACAAAAGGAATACATTACAGTATAACAACCATCTGATTTTTTAGGGTGTATTCACACAAGCAGTATCCTGCACATGTTTGATGCTCAGGATTTAAAGCTGTAGATTTGATGCTTTAGATTTCAATGTAAACTAAATGACTGAACACAGCTTGAAATCTGCAGCTTCAAATCCTGCCCATAAAATAAGTGCAGGATACTGTACATGTACATGGACCCTTCGGGTACATTCACACATACAGTATCTGCTGCATATTTTCTGCTGTTGTATTTTCCTACTCAAGGAGTCAATGGGTAGAAAAATCAGCAAAATCAGAAAAATATGCAGATAAAATATGCAGCTACTGTATGTGTAAACATACCCTTACTGTTCATGTAGAATATTTAAATTAAAGGGGTACTCCATTGAAAAACTTTTAAATCCACTGGTGCCAGAAAGTTAAACAGATCTGTAAATTACTCCTATTAAAAAATCTTAATCATTCCTTTATTAGCTGCTGAATACTACAGAGGAAATTCTTTTCTTTTTGGAACACAGAGCTCTGTTGTGACATCATGAGCACAGTGCTCTCTGCTGACATATCTGTCCATTTTAAGAACTGTCCAGAGTAGGAGAAAATCCCCATAGAAAACATATGTTGCTCTGGACAGTTCCTAAAATGGACAGAGATGTCAGCAGAGAGCACTGTGCTCGTGAGGTCAGCAGAGAGCACTGTGTTCCAAAAAGAAAAGAATTTCCTCTGTAGTATTCAGCAGCTAATAAGTACTGGAAGAATTAAGATTTTTTTTTTAATAGAAGTAATTTACAAATCTGTTTAACTTTCTGGCACCAGTTGATAAAAAAAAAAAAAAAAAAGAAAAAAAAAAGAAGAGTTTTCCACCGATGTACCTCTTTAACCCCTTAAAGGAGTACTCTAGTGCAGAGTATTCCTGCTCCATCATGCCCGGGCTGCAAAATAAATTAAAATGAACCATCACTCACCTCCCTGGGTTTCCGCAGAGCGTCACTACAGCTGATCGGTCCTCCCGTCCATCCTCTTCATACTTCCGGGTGTAACGAAGCGTCACATAGTGCTCAGCCTATCGCCGGCCGTCGTGATGTTCAGCCTCGGCCGGCGATAGGCTGAGCGCCATGTGACGCTTCGTTACACCCGGAAGTATGAAGAGGATGGACCGGAGGACCGATCAGCTGTAGTGACGCTCCGCGGGAACCCAGGGAGGTGAGTGATGGTTCATTTATTTTGCAGCCCGGGCAGGACGGAGCAGGAATACTCTGCACTAGAGTACTCCTTTAAGGACTCAGCCCATTTGGGCCATAAGGACTCAGACAATTTTTTTATGTTTTCGTTTTTTCTTCCTCGCCTTCTAAAAATCATAACTCTTTTATATTTTCATCCACAGACTAGTATGAGGGCTTGTTTTTTGCGCGACCAGTTGTCCTTTGTAATGACATCACACAGTTTACCATTAAATGTATGGCACAACCAAAAAAATACTATTTGTGCGGGGAAATTGATAAGAAAACCGCAATTTTGCTAATTTTGGAAGGTTTCGATTTCATGCTGTACACTATACGGTAAAATAGACACGTTTTCTTTATTCTGTGGGTCAATAGGATTAAAATGTTACCCATGATTACATACTTTTCTATTATTGTACCGCTTTAAAAAAAAAAAAATCACAAACTTTTAAACCAAATTAGTGCGTTTAAAATCCCTCTATTTTGCTGACCTATAACTTTTTCATTTTTCCGTATAAGCGGCAGTATGAGGGCTCATTTTTTGCGCCGGGGTCTGTCATTTTTCTTTATACCACATCTGCATATGGTTATAAAAAAGCAGCAATTTTGCAAACTTTTTTTTTTTTTACGTTCACGCTGTTCACCGTACGGGATAATTAACATTATATTTTAATAGTTCTGATATTTTTACACGTTTTGGGGGTAAAAGGGGAAAAACTGACAATTTACATTTTTATTGGGGGAGGGAATTTTTCACTTTTTTTTTTTTACACTTTAATAGTCCCCATAGGGGACTATTTATAGCAAACATTCGATTGCTAATAATGTTCAGTGCTATGCATAGGGCATGGCACTGATCAGTGTTATCGGTCATCTTCTGCTCTGGTCGGCTCGATCTCTGACCAGAGCAGAAGACCCCGGGAGAAGGCAGCGGAGGCAGGTGAGGGGACCTCCGTCTACTGTTCTGGCTGATCGGATTTCTGCGGCAGCTCTGCGGGCGATCCGATCAACCATTCTAGTGACCACAGAGCTGCAGATGCTGTGATCTGTATTGATCACAGCATCTGAGGAGTTAATGGCGGACATCCGTGCGATCGCGGATATCGGCCATTACCGGCGGGTCCCTGGCTGCTAGTAGCAGCCGGGACCTGCCGCACATGACCTGAGCATCGCTACGATGCTCAAGGTCATGTTTAGGAAGTAAATGTACGTCCTGGTGCCGTAAGTACAATCTGGGATGAAAATAGTAAAACATTTTTAAAATTAAGGTTTATTACCGGAACATACAAAAAGGGGATCAGTCTCTAGTACTGAAATATCATTATAAATACCATCACAACTAATACAGTAAGCAAAATTCACCAGAGTTATAGACACCTTTGCACCATTTCAGGATTGAAAAAAGGTGTGCAACATTATTTTGGAGCAGAATATTACTGTAAAATATCTTGTCTAGTTTTATGTACTTAAAGGGGTACTCCTGTGGAAAACTTTTTTTTTAAATCAACTTGTGCCAGAAAGTTAAACAGATTTGTAAATTACTTCTATTAAAAATTCTTAATCGTTCCAGTACTTTTTAGGGGCTGTATACTATAGAGGAAATGCTTTTCTTTTTTGAATTAATCTTCTGTCATGACCACATTGCTCTCTGATGACCTCTGCTGTCATTTTAGGAACTGTCCAGAACAGGAGAAAATCCCTATAGCAAACATATGCTGCTCTGAACAGTTCTTAAAATGGACAGCAGAGGTCAGCAGAGAGCACTCTGGTCGTGACAGAAGAGAAATCCAAAAAAAGCATTTCCTCTGTAGCATACAGCCCCTATAAAGTACTGGAAGGATTAAAATGTTTTAATTGAAGTCATTTACAAATCTGTTTAACTTTCTGGCACCAGCTGATTTAAAAAAAACTAAAGTTTTCCACGGGAATACCCCTTTAACTGGGAATAGTAGTAAAAGTCTGCACTTGGCGTTCCAGACATGATGGGAGTTGTAGTCACCCTGGTTGGGAAACACTGTTCTAGAGTGTTCACTTACTACATATGCATGGTGGTCTAAGCTCTGTTTTTAATAGAAAGCTTCAAGCTTAGAGGAGGATAGCGGCATTTAACATTCTGGCGATTCACTGAAGTTAATAATAAAAAACGATGCATTGAGCTACTATGGAAAAAGAAAGCTACGCCAGCTCACCCCAACATAATGGCCGGTGCACGGATGCAAGTGCTGGATGGCACAACAATGTGATGAAGAAAAGGAAGAAAATCCAGCTCAAGGATGCTTCAATTCACGGCTTTATTTCAGGCCCGTGCACATAGACAGGTAGACAATTGTTTACCTGTCTATGTGCACTGACCTGAAATAAAGCTGTGATTTGAAGCATCCTTGAGCTGGATTTTCTTCCTTTTCTGCATTGAGCTACTATGGTTCCCTCTAGTGGTGACTGCAGAGAGCCACAATGTTACTCTTCAAATCTATAGAGTGAAATTTTCATTGCTTTTTTTGGCGTAAGTTTGTTGCACAAGCGCTACAATTTCGCTTTTTTTTTTTTTGCTTAAGATATTTTAGCAAAGCTCCTTAGGATGAAGTCATATGTGCTTTGACTTTTGCAGTGGTAGTTGATAATTATAAATGAGACTATTTAAACCAGTCACAAGGTTTTGCGCACTTCCCTCCAATAGAACTCCAGCTCAGACCACACATACTTAGATCTATGCTATGTTTAAAAAAACACCAAGTCCACTATATAGTTTTTTTTAGGGTTTAGTTTTATGTTACCTTTATTCTTTGGACCAGTATGATTACTAGATACTCAATACATAATTTTTTTATGACAAATTCTAAGATAGAAATGTATGGAGAGCACACATGGAGAACTATATCACCTAATGACGTATACAGCAGGGTCCTCGGCGACCTCCGATAAGAGTCTCCTGTGGAGTGCACATAAACAGATATGAAGCATCAAATAGAACAACAAAAAGAAACGTAGGTGCACTCACCGCAAAGTTGAGACTGTCACATCTGGGTGTCCGGTTCACGGCATAGGTGCTGGTATCTTGTGGCGCTCAGAGGCTACGCCTCTGAGCGCCACAAGATACCAGCGCCTATGCCGTGACCCGGCCACCCGACACCCAGATGTGACAGTCCCAACTTTGCGGTGAGTGCACCTACGTTTCTTTTTGTTGTTCTACATCATTTTTTATGTTTTTTTACTTCTGAGTCCCCACATTCCTATACCAATAACATTTTTATTTTTCAGGCTTGATTTTTGAGGAGCAACCTGTAGTTTCATTGGAACCATTTTGAGCTACGTTTTGATAACTTTTTATTGCTGTTTTTGTATGGCAGGATTAACAAAAAAAACATCTATCACAGCAACACAAGGCCTATTAATTCTTAAATATCGCACCCACACAATACAGCCATTCAACGCTAAAATGTGTTAATAAGACAATCAACTTGCGGCTCATCCATAGCACCAAATATTTTTGTTCCAGTGTTGAAGTTTCCTAAATCAATGCTACACAGATTAATTGTGGCATAAATATCCAAAAGATCTAAAATGAGGTTGGACACTTCTTATTCGACAAGTGTCCTTTCCAAAACTTATAAAAAGTATACTAGGACCCCACTGAAGGTACTGTTTGCTTCCTTTATATAGACCACTTGTTTGTGGTGGCAGATGTGAATGCAGGTGAAGCTGTGCATCCTCTTCATGTATCTCATACTGAGCTTTCTCACAACCTACAATAGTCAGAGGGAGTTCAGATCCGTAGCCTCAGGACTTTCTGAAGCCTGTCAGACTTCCTTACCACCCTTAAATACCTTTGAACATTTTTTCCTGTGCACAGCGGGTCCTTGTCCTGTGCTACAGTCTGACCACCCACTGTTGCTTGTTGACCAAACATGTAGTACTTGGGAGCTCGGCGGATACAACTAGGATATAGGATTCCTTCCCTACGTAAGGAGAATCATTTGCACACGCATATTTCACTCTTCTGAGATAAGAAAACAGGGCAGCATAACAAGACCGTCTAAAATTATACTTGTGTCAACAATGAGAAATGTTATTTAATTTTCTCTTGGGCCCAGAAGCTCTGTCACTGTCAGACCAGACAGAAAATCCTCTGGGCTAGATGAATAAGGGAACATTGGTTTAATTGTCTTCGTAAAAAAAGAAATCAAATTTAAATGACCACAGATGGAGATGAATTATGATATCTCCACCTAAATCTTTGCATACTGTTCAATAGTCCCTATACACGTGTCACTATGGGTTTGAAGTCCTGTGGCAAATCTTTTATATGGTGACATGGGACATGCAGTCATCATTGTAAAATTCTCAATGGACCCACAGATCCGCTACCTGCCCTCATTTGTGTAAAACACTGCTAGTTAACTCTACCGAACTCTTAGGCCACGTTCACACACCATAAAGGAAACAAAAGCCTTTAAATGGCTTATAAATGGCAATTTTTTGCTTTACGTCCATCTTTTTTCAGCTATAAACAAAAAAACATCCACAAAACATAATACGGCAGTTTGTTTTTTTTACGTTGTGTGAACATGGCCTTAAAGGGGTGTTCCAGGCAAAACCTTTTTCATATATATCAACTGGCTCCGGAAAGTTAAACAGATTTGTAAATTACTTCTATTAAAAAATCTTAATCCTTCCAATAGTTATTAGCTTCTGAAGTTTTCTGTCTAACTGCTCAATAATGATGTCACGTCCCGGGAGCTGTGCATGATGGGAGAATATCCCCATAGGGACGTGAGTCATCAGAGAGCAGTTAGACAGAAAACAACAACTGAACTTCAGAAGCTAATAACTATTGGAAGGATTTATATTTTTTAATAGAAGTAATTTACAAATCTGTTTAACTTTCTGGAGCCAGTTGATATATAAAACAAAGTTTTGGCCTGGAATACCCCTTTAAGGTGCCCATAGATATTAGATTAAGAGGTATTCTGTCATTATAAAATAAGTGATATAGTGCTGTAGAAAAAAAATAAATAAATAAATAAATAAATAAATAACTTACCCACCCCCACAGGTCATGCTGCAGCTCCGGTTTTATCTTCCTCCAGTCCTCCACTGTTTCTGTCTTCCCTCTGCTTCTGAGATAAGAGTTTAAAAGAAGGGACAACACAGGAGCAGCTAAGGACTGGAAGCAGCCGCGATGTCTGAGTACACTTTGGATGTGCTTGGCGACTCGCAGGCCCTTGTGTGGCTGTTCGGAGCGGTGGATTGCCGCTGTGAGCAGGCCTGGGGGCAGGGCAACAGCTGGAGGCACACTATGGGTCAGGTCACCGGCCAATCCGCAGCGTAAAATATGCTGCGGATCGGTTATGTGTGACCTTACTCTTAAAGTTTGTTTTACTGATGACAGACCGTCCTTGTCTGAAAGTCAGCCATGTTTGAATTTTTTTTGTCCTTTGGTGTATATAGAACAGTTGGCCTTTATGGGAATGATCATCCTATGAAAAAATGTTTCCCCAATTAAAACATCATTCTTCCTGCATCTGGGATCATAGATCATGTACTGTATGACCAGTTTAGCCATTAATATGGACTGAAATATGGCTGTGTCAGCTTCCCAATCATTCTCCAGATGCTCATTGGCTGAATGGTTGTTACTACCATGTGCCACTAGTATTTACAAGTGTTTTTTAGAAAGTTATTTCAAGTAATGTAATGGGACAATGCTCAAGATTATTTTGGGCTACTGGTATTTTTGATACCAAAGACCAAAAAAAATAACGGAATAAAAAAAAAAAAAAATGGAGAAGATGTACTATTGTATGTTAAATGTATTATCTAGAGTGGTGATGGTCACTCTGATTCTTTTTTGTGGCCTCAGCTGTAACAGGTCCCACTATCACAGATCAGTCAACATTCAACCAGTAAGGGGCTAAACAAGAAATAGGCACATACATGAAAATTGATAATTGAAAAGATGCTATTTTTGTCTCTGTTTCCAAGACATATTGGGGGGTATTTATCAAAGGATTTATGTGTTTTTTCCCCGTAACTTTGGCGCAATACTTTGGCACAGTGACTTTTTGCACCAAAATGTAGCGCATTTTCTCCACTGTCATTTTTACAACTTTCTCAAAATCACACGGTCCTGTGTGTGATTTTTACTTTGGTCAGTAATTCATCATTTGCGACAATCGATCTTTGGCGCAATTTTACACCTTTAGGGTTTTTTTTTTTGGTGCAATTCACCACCAAGAAATTTTGTACATGGAAAACACACATAGCAATGTCAGAAAATGTAAAGGTGTCAAAATACGTAAAAAAAAACATTTTTGTGAAAGCATCGACACCTCCGGGGATGCGCACTACGGTCCTGCAACATGGTTGTCTCTGAGGGACCTTCACCCTCCGTTGAGCCAGCATTGGACATGGCCACACAGGTTCAGGAAAGGTAAGCACTAAAGCAGCGGTCTTCAAACTGTGGCCCTCCAGATGTTGCAAAACTACAACTCCCAGCATGCCTGCTGGGAATTGTAGTTTTGCAACATCTGGAGGGCCACAGTTTGAAGACCACTGCACTAAAGTAAGCAAAAAAAAAAACCTCAAGTTAAAAATAAAATACATTTCACATGATATATATGTATATATATATACCCCACAAAAGAAAATAACTCATGTCGCTTGCTGATATACTGCAGGAGGGACCCCGAAATGGCTGCTCTACAGGGTAAAATACGCGTCCTCCGTGGCGGTAAGTTCTGTGTAAAAGGCGATGTGAACAGCTGATTTCAACATTTGAGCCAAAATTACTAACAACTTGCACCAAATGATAAATTTGGTGCATGTCCACAAAAACCAAAGTGAAAAAAAAAGGGTAAAAAGAAACTGTCAACAGGCAAAACTGATAAATCCCCCCCCCCCCCCATTGTCTTGTCAAAAAAAAGGGGGGGGGGGGGGAATTACACCCACTGTTTTCTACCAAAAGGTGTTCTTAAATGTGAATGCCACAGCAGTACGATGGAGAGATTATACTCTTTGGGGGAGATTTATCAAAACCTGCCCAGAGGAAAAGTTGCCCATAGCAACCAATCAGATAATTTTTTATTTATTTTTTAGAGGCCTTTTCAAAAGTGAAAGAAATGATCTGATTGGTTGCTATGGGCAACTCAGCAACTTTTCCGCTTGGCAGGTTCTGCTAATTCTCCCCCATTGAGTGTACAGGAATGGAATCATCATTTCATCATCACTCTGGCAGCGGTAAAATAGCTGTTCCCTTTGTGACTGATGTGTCTTTGGCACCAGGCCATGTAACAGATTGGTAGGGCCGCTTGTTGGTTTTAGGCCACCAGTTGGGGGTCACTGGAGCTAGAGGCTATGTAATAAAGAATGTTAGAAAGAAGTAACAGGGGTAAGAGTTGGTAGGGAAATAGACTACCGTATTTTCGCCATATAAGACGCACCCAATTTGAAAGGATGAAAATCTAGAAAAAAAAAAGATTCTGAACCAAATACAATGTAAAGTATAGGACAGTGATCTTCGACCTGCAGACCTCCAGATGTTGCAAAACTACAACTCCCAGCATGCCCGGACAGCCGTTGGCTGTCCGGGCATGCAAGGAGTTGTAGTTTTGCAACATCTGGAGGTCCGCAGGTTGAAGATCACTGGTATAGGAGGTAATACTCACGTGTCTCCGCAGCTCCGGACCCGTCACCGCTGCCCTGGATGTCGCCCTCCATCGCTGTCGTGCGCCCCGGGGGTGTCCCCGTCGCTCCGGAACATCTCTGCTGCCCGTCACTACATCACGTCACTACACACGCCGCTCCTATTGGATGACGGGTCGCCATGCGTGACGACGACGAAGGAGAGCGCCGGCCATGCAGCGGATCCCGGCACGGAGCAGACGCCGAGGAGACAGGTAAGGTCCCTCCCGGTGTCCTGTAAGCTGTTCGGGATGCCACGATTTCACCTCGGCGGTCCCGAACTGCCCGACTGAGCAGCCGGGTTAGTGTCACTTTCACTTCAGACGCGGTGGTCAGCTTTGATCGCCGCATCTGAAGGGTTAATACATGGCATCACCGCGATCAGTGATGTCCTGTATTAGCCGCGGGTCCCGGCCGTTGATGGCCGCAGGGACCGCCGCGATAGGACAGGGTTTTAATGTGTATTTGCCGTATAAGACACACCAACTTTTCCCCCCCAGTTTTGGGGAAGAAAAAGAGCGTCTTATACGGCGAAAAATACGGTAATTCCAAAAAGCTTACCCACAATGTATTACAAAATGATCTCCCAATATGTTCACCTTCATTGAGTCTGTATCAATAAATGAAATATCTTGCATGAAATCATGTGGTACAGATTTTTTGGACAGAGTGCCACGGTTATGTGTAGGTGCTCTATGTAAAATACAGTGGTAGTCCTGAGTCACTGAATGTGAATATATGCATATATATTCTTGGTGTTGCAATTTTAATGTTGAGGAGTGAGTAAGTGGGATCGGTCTACTGCAGAAAGAGCGGGAAACTCAGCTGAGCATCAGATATTTTATGGTGATCTAAAACACACTGCAATAGTTTGTGGACAGATATTCAGGCCAGTGGTTGAGGAATTAAAATGTCTTTGAGTCTATACATTTTTATAATATTAAGTGTATTTGTCATTTCAAGTAACTTTTCAGGATAAACTGGTGTGGAACAGAATTATTTCTGCCTATTGTATCATTTGTACATGGTTCCATAGTTGTCCCCTCTGCCGGCTTCAGCTAAAATTTTCAGTTGTCTCTGATCTAATGGGCTGAGCCTAATCTCTATGAGGTCTCCCATACACTGCACACACACAGAAGGGGGATCTTGCTCCTCTATACAGTGGTCCCTCAAGTTACAATATTAATCAGTTGAAACCATTGTATGTTGAGACCATAACTCTATGGAAACCTGGTAATTGCTTCTGAAGCCACCAAAACGTCATCCAAAAATAGGAATAAAGTGAAGATTAAAGAAAAATAAGTAGATTAATATAGATAAAGCAAATCCTTACATTTACAGTATAAGTAAGAAAGATCTGCTGGGAGCTGTAATCACTGTCTATGTAGAGGACAGAAGCTTCTTCAGGGTCCTGTACAGTATGCGCAATGTCCTAAAAATAAAGTAAAATGGAGACGCCATTACCTGGTGTCCAAAGGAGTAGCTATCCCTGGCACAGGTAAAGAGTAGTACAGAACATGTAGTACCTCCCTGTACTGTAGGGGGCGTTACCAGACAGGAAACCAGTGTATACACTTCAGTAATACAGGTAATACCAATGAATGTCCATTCTGATTGGTCAGTTCTTCCAGCCATTGACATGTTTCACAGATCTGGACTGTCCGTAGCATTGAATGTTGAGTCTGGTTTTAAGTTTCAATGGTCCAGAAAAGACCATTGTATGTTGAGGCCATTGTATGTTGAGGGACCACTGTATCTCTACAGCATATCGATATCTGCTATGGGCAGCATGACAGACTATCTCCCCTCATAAGATGGACCTGAGCTGTTTAGAGCATATTATGAGTTTAGAAGAGGGGAGGAGGAGAGGAATCTCATAAGCAGAGAACAGGCTTTTTTCTCTAAATGTTCTCTTACATTAACAGTATATCCTAATTAATGCAAAGTTTGTTATTTAAAGATCCCCTTTCTATAGAGAGTATTTCCAATAATAAAGTCATTTTATGGAGTTTCTTATTTTGCAAGTCACCTTTTTGAGAGTTTGACATGTACCTGTCAGTTTACATTGCCAAACTGTGGTTGCTACTGCTCCCTCTAAACAAGTAATAAAAAAGGACTTTAACCCCTTCCCACCCTAGGACGTATGCATACGTCCCAGTTGCTAACTAGTTAGCGCAACTGGACGTATGCATACATCCTGGTGATATCCTGCACAGCACGATGCGCTGCAGGAGATCGCCAGCGGGACCCGCCTGTCAATAGCAGCCAGGGTCCCGCCGCAGCTGCCGAGAACAGGATCGCGACGGTCTCGGCAGCATTAACCCCATAGATGCCGTGATCAGTCCTGATTACGGAATCTATGGGGTTCACAGGGGGAGGGGGCTCCCTTTGTTCACCAACGGCGATCCTGGGATCCTGTTGGTTGCCATGGCAGCTGGAGGCCAGGTGATGGCCTCCTGTCTGCCTAGTACGGCAGCCTGTGAGGTCCACAGGCTGGATCGCACAGGCTGCATGTCAGTGTGATACTGACAGTTATACTGTGCTGCAGTACAAATGTATCGCAGCATAGCATAACCTATAAAAAATGAAAGGTAAAAAAATTAAAAGGTTTTTAAATGAATTAATAAAGTGTAATTTTTTTTTTTTATAAATGTCCCTTTCCAAATAAAACTCTATATTATAATTCCCCCTCCCTAAAAAAAAAAAAATGCCCAAACCTATACATAATAGGTATTGCCTTTTGTAATGACTAGTACAATAAAACGATAATGGTGTTTATCCCTCACATTGAACGCAAGGGAAAAAAAACACACAAAAAAAAATAAACTCAAATTTTGGTCCAAAAAGTTGAATAAAAAAAAAGATCAAAGGTAGCATGAATTTAAAAAAATGGTACCAATAAAAAGTACAACTTGTTACGCAAAAAATAAGCCCTCACACAATGAGAGGGCTGGATGAAAAATTTGGATGAAAAGTTATGGTTGTCAGAACATGACAACACAAAAAAGGGAAAAAAAGGATTTTGTTGAGAAAAGGAAAAAGAACATAAAAAGCTATATAAATTGGGTATCGCCATAACCGTACCGTCCCACAGAAAAATATTACATAATTTTTACCATACAGTGAATGCCATAATAACATTCTTTTAAAAATAGTGCATAAATGAACAAAAAATCACACTAGCGAAGAACTTGTGTAAAATTCACACCAGATTTTTACTTTCTAGTTCAATAGTTTTTTTGTTTTTTTTTGAGCTTTACCATTTTGTAAACACATACATAACCAAACAGCCAGGCATACACGGCGAACAGGCATAAGCCAACACAATATTAAAACAAGGTAATAAGGTGACAATCATAAAATAAAAACCTATTGACTGGATATTTACTGAGCTAGGTAGACATTTTAGAATGAGTGGGTAACCATACCGAGAATGCAGTTAACAGATAGGGATGCCATGAATAATCCAGGGATGAGGCCCAAGTTACAATCCAGGTCCCATGTTGTATGGATGAGGTAAGAAGGAGGGGAGAGTGGGAGAGGGTATGATATGTTCTAGAGAGGAACTGGAATGAGTCTCGAATTCACATAATAGATATTTAAGGGGGTGTACAATAGGAAAATATCAACCAAGCCTGCCACTTTACAGTAAATTGCTTATCTGAATTGTTACCTAAGGAGATTACCTTTTCAAATGACATAGTTAGATTCATTTCAGAAATCACTTCCCGGATGGAAGGTAGGTTAGCTGTCTTCCAATATATGTGTAATAAGGTCTTAGCCACCACAAAAAGATACATGTAAAGGCTCTCAAGGTCATGGGGAGAAGATTTATCTCCACCACCAATGTGCTTACTGGGGAGTCCAGTTCAGCTGGGAGGGTAGGATGCCGGCGAGAAGAGTCCTGCAGGAAGTTCAGTAAGTTTGTATTGCGGGGCAGCTCCATAGAATGTGTAGTAAAATACCCCTACATCCACATCCCCGCCAGCAAGTGTTTATGACTGAGCTGTACATCTATGCCAACCTATCTGGTGTATAATACCATCTGAGTATTGTTTTCATGATTGATTCTACATGAGATGAACATTTGAGATGTTGCTGAATCATTTGGAAAGAGCCGAGCCAGTCCTGAGCCATCAGTTTCAAGGCCAATTCCCCATCCCAGCTCCTCAGGGGATGAGTTTTGACAAAGTGAATGGGTTCTATGCTAAGGGTGTATATTGGTTTCAAACTCTTTTGAGAACTTGAGAGGTATAGGAATAGAGTTCTATCTGCTTTTAGACCCGACACCATCAACCCTTGTATAGCATGACAGATTTGGAGGTACTTAAAAATTCAGTAGGAGGGAGGGATAGCAGACCACTCAATGACTGAAATGTGGATAAAGTCTCCAATTCAAAAAGGTCTCCAATGGTATCCACACCGCCCCCAGAGCAAAGTCTTAAATCTGTGTGGGGGAGAAGTGCTCCCCAACACAGTATGTGAACGGCATAGACCCCAGGGGAATTTGATAATCTCCATCAGCTAATGTGTGAATGGACTTCCATGCCATGCCTCCAAGGAGGCCTAAATCGTTGGGTTCAGGGTCCCCGAAGGGGGGTCTGCCAGAACGGCACAAACAGGAGATCCTTTAAAGTAAATGGGTGTGCCATCGTGCTCTCTATTTGAATCCAAGGTATAGAGGAGGGGCCCTGCCACCATCCTCAAAACATTGAGACTAAGTTGGCTTGATAATATCTGTGTAACTCAGGGAGACCCAGACCTCCCAAATGACGGCCCCTGGTGAGTATGTGCCTAGCTATTCTGGGTTGTTTGTTGGACCAAACAAATCTGGTGAGCATGGATTGTGTCTTCGTTAAGAAGCACCTGGGGACTGGGATAGGAAGTGGGGTAGAATGAACATCTTAAAAGTTTCAATACGCCCAATCCAGGAGATTATATAAATAGAGACGCTGAGGTTGTTATGTCAGTGAGGAGACTGTCATAATTCAAGGACAGTAAGGAAGAGGGAGAAGGAATTAATGTGATCCCTAGGTAGTCAATTCCTTGTGACTTCCAATCAAATTAATATTTGGTCTGAAGTTTTGTAACTAAGGCGGATGATGTGTAAAGAGAGTGCCTGAGCTTTTGCTGAGTCAAGGCGATAGTATGATAAAGAGCCATAAAGTGAGATTTGCACCATTATCGGTGTAAGAGAGGTTTCAGGGTTGGTCAAGACAAAAACACATCATCCGCATAAAGAGAGATGTTGTGTGAGTGTCCCCCGATGTTTACACCGGATACAGCTCTAATAGCCTGTGTTAGGGGTACCATTGATACAATAAAAATTTAAGGGGATAGGGGGCAGCCCTGTCGCATGCCATTGGTTAGCACAAAAGGTTCTGAAAGGCCTCCGTTAACAAAGGTCTGGGCAGAGGGTGTGACATACAGGACCCGTATTGCTGATAATATGTGGCAGTAAAAACCAAACCTGCGGAGGACTGAGAAGGCAAACGACCACCGAAGGCAGTCGAACGCTTTCTCGGCATCTAGAGCCAGAGCAAGTGTGGGAATTAGCCGCGAATGTACATGGTGGAAGATACTCACATACGTATAGTATTAAAATACTAGTAATCAAATCCAGTCTGATCTATGTGTACGATGGTAGGGAGGATGACGGTTAGGTGGTTGGCCAGCAATTTTGCAAATATCTTGATCTTCTGATTTAACAGGGATATAGGCCTGAAGTTTTGGGGGCGGTCGGAGTCTTGCCCGGCTTTGGGAGGGTTATAATGAGGGCTTGCATGTTCTCTTTTGGGAAGGAACCTCTATCCATTGCCGTAGCAAAGAACTCTCTCAGGTATGGGGCAAGATCAGATTTAAGGGAGGGGGGATTCATCAAAGCTGCATACAGCTCTGTAAGGCTGGTCTATTGTGCTCTAAATTTATCAAAAGTCGCACGGCTCTTGATAAATTCTGTGCATGGACTTCAGGATCTACGGTTTACACAGTATTTAAACCTGCTTCAGCCTAGTCTGACATTTCAGCGTACTTTCGGCCGATGCAACTTTTCGCTGAAAAGTCGCTATTGATAAATTCAGTACCAATGCATGTTTCCATCTAAAATAGACTAGAATGCATCATGTTCTAAAAATCCTCTAAAGCAAAAGTTGTGAAAAAGTAACATGTATTTAGACTGCGACTTTCTGTGTGACAATTTTAGACGGGAAAAACCAGTCTAAAACCTTTGATAAATCTCCCCCAAAGTGTTTGTAGTAGTGGACTGCAAAGCTATCCGGGCCTGGAGCTTTGTCATTTGGCAGTGAAGCAATCACTGCCTCTACTTCCATCGTGGTAATGGGAGAATTTAAGGAGCTTGGATCGGAGTTTTGGAGAACAGGGAGGTCTAGATTCGACAAGTAGAATTGAGTCATTGTTTCCAAAATATCAATTGAGGGGGGAGAGTCAGCTAAATCATATAATTTGTAATAATAATCCCTAAAGCAGTTGGAAATAACCATAGGGGAGTATAGTTTCTCTTGGGTAGTGGATGTAGAATATGTGGGATCCTATTTTTAAGATGACGGGCTTTGAGGCAGGACGCTAGTAACTTGCCTGCCTTCTTATCTTGTGAATAATATTGCGCCTTGACCTTACGGAAGGCCTTCTCGTACAAGTCCAGCAGAATGCCACTCAGTTCCTGTCGCAGATCCTTAAGTTCTGCCGCTAAGAAGGAAGATGGGTTCTCCTTATTAAGCGATTCCGTTCACTGTATCCGCCCAAGAAGGTACTCCATTTTTTTCTTTTAAAGGATAGCCCCTTGTTTAATAAAAGAGCCACGTATATAAGCCTTATGAGCATTCCAAATGGTTATGGGGTCACTGTCAGTGGCAGTGTTGAGTTGGAAGTATTCCTTAAGGTCTCGGGCTATGCACGTCTCATGAAGGGTATGGGATAAGAGGTAAGGATTGCTACGCCAGAGATACGTAGGGGAAGAGTTTCAGAGATAGTGATACGTAGGGGAAGAGTTTCAGAGATCGCAAGTTTCAGAGATAGTGAGTGATGACTGCATGATCTGTCCAGTGGACAGGTTCTATTGAGGAAGTAGCAATATGAGGGAGGAGAAGTCTATCTGCTAAAAACATGTCTAAGCGAGAGTACATGTTGTGTGGGTCTGAGTTATATGTACAATCTCTCTCCGATGTATGGTGTATACACCTCACATCGTACAGTTTCCCTCTCCATAAGGCGTAAGCCAATGACTCTGTATGTCTTGTGACAGTGCTTGTAGTGTTAACTAATGGGTCTGCAGTGATGTGAAGTCTCTGCATATTAGTAATTTACCTTTACGTATTTTGTTGATTCTCCCTACCAGCATCCTGAAAAAAAACAGCTGAGCCCTGTTGGGAGAATAAAGGGAGACAAGAGTACATAGTTCATTATTGAGAAGGCATACTAAGTTCACATAGCGACCTAGAGGGTCAATATGGTGTTCCACAAGGGAGAAGGCCACTGAGTTTTTCACAGCAATCAGAACCCCACTCGACTTGAGTGTGATAATGAGAGTGGAATACGGGGGGAAAGGCAGCATGATTGAATCTAAAGGCATCCTGACTAATCAGATGCGTTTCCTGGACGCATAGTATATCACATTTCAGTTGTTTTCCAAAGTAACAATCGTTTCATTGGACTATTGAGGCCATTAACATTTAGGCTACAGAGAGAGATAAACATTGTAAACTAAGAGAAACATCATGTAGTGAAATAGTAGAGGTACTATAGAAATGGGACATTGCGTGCCTCCCAGCAAGGGTGCCGATATCCAACCAGCTGCAACAGTATGGTCAAAGTATAAGCTCACATTGTCACCATTAAGGAGGACGGGAACCAGACAGACAACATAACAAAAAACAAACAAAAGAAAACATAGAACAAGTGATCCAAGGTGTGCAACGGCACGTGGATCACATCATCCTGGAGAAATGTTCATACCATAGCCCAGGCCGATATACCCAGCAAGTCCACAGGAACACAGCTCCACACCTAAGAAAGCCAGAAAGTGTTCACAGTTCCAGCTCAGTGTATGGTGGTCCAGGGGAGGAGGAGGTGAACAACCATCAGGACGGCATATCGGACCATTCCAACGTTGCAAAAGATCACATCCTTCATTCAACAATTTTATGACATGGAGTTCGTTCTCATGGCGAACAAGAAGACAGACTGGGAACCAGTGGTATTGAAGATTTGTTTGGCGAGTTATTGGTAGCAGTTCTCTCCGGAGTTGTAAAGTCATGGCAGACAAGTCTACAGAAATCTGTACCTTATGGTAAGGTGCAGGAATGGGCATAAGACATCAGTCGTTCTTTAACTGTAAAAGTGCACCCGCGCCACTACACCGTATCTTCCACGTGTTTCGAGATGGGTCTATCTCAAGTTCTCCATCTGAACAGGAGGGTAGGGCAACCTTAATAAGAGATTTGACATATTCTGGGATATCCTTAGGTGGGATAGATTCAGGAGTTTAATGTTATTGCGCCGACCTCTAGCTTCAAGGTCGGCCATTTTAGATTTCAGACGCGCCACCTCTTCTTCCAGGTCTATATGCGCGTCTATGAGAGTATGGTGAGAATTGGCGAAGTCTCCAAATTTATTTTCTAGATGGTCTACTCTGCCTCCAATGCTGTCTATTTCTGCTTGCAGAGGGGAGAGGGCGGATTGCAGATCCAGTAACATAGAGCAGCGTTGTAGTAGAAGCATCTCCTTCATCTCCTAGAATCATCTCCTTCATTGCCACGTCTGTGAGGGAGTCCCGCCGCCTCCCTGGTAAAGTTGAATTTTGTTAGCTTTTCTTGCTTCTGTTGCCTTTTTTGCCTGCCAGCCATGTCGGGGGAATGTTCCGGCAGGTATATGTAGAAGATGGGAAAGCTGGGTGAGCTTTAACCCCTTAACGACCTGTGGTCGGCTCCCGATCTGTGAAGCACGCTTCGTATATGCTGGGTTCCGGTTGCTATCAGCAACCAGGACCCACAGCCAATACTGGACATCGCCAATCAGGCTGATGGCTGGTATTAGCCCTTTTCAACGCCACAATCAAAGTTGATCGCAGCATCTAAAACAGGAGAATACAGTGCCGGATAGTACAGCGGAGCTGTGCGGGAACGCCGCGGTGAAATCGTGGCATCCCAAAGAGCTGAGAGGACAGCGGGAGGTGTCTTACCTTTTTCCCGGCTGTTCGATCAGCATTTGATTACTCCAAGCCTGAAATCCAGGCTTGAGCAATCAAGCGCAGAAAACACTGATTGATGCATTCCTATGGCAATGCATTGAACAGTGCCTGCAATCAGTATATGCAATGTTACAGCCCCTAGAGGGGGCTATAACACTGCATAAAAAAGTTTAAAAAATAAAAGTTAATAAATGGGATTTAACCCCTTCCTTAATAAAAATCAGAATCACCCCACGTTTCCCATTAAAAAAAAGTGTAAATAAAAATAAAAACAAACGTGGTATCGACACATGTGTAAATGTCTGAACCATAAAAATATATTGTTAATTAAACCACGTGGTCAATGGCGTATACGCAAAAAAATTCCAAAGTCCAAACCTATGTAAGTGGGGTATCATTTTAATCATATGGACCTACAGAATAAAGATAAGGTGTCATTTTTGCTGAAAAATGAACTCCGTAGAAACGGAAGCCCCCAAAAGTTACAAAATGGCATTTTTTCTTCAATTTTGTCGCACAATGATTATTTTTCCCGTTTTGCCGTAGATTTTTGTGTAAAATGACTGATATCATTACAAAGTAGAATTGGTGGTGAAAAAAAAAAAAAAAGACATCATATGCATTTTTAGGCGCAAAATTGAAAGGGTTATGATTTTTAAAATTTAAGGAGGAAAAAACGAAAGTGCAAAAACTGGAAAACGCTTGGTCCTTAAGGGGTTAAAGTGGCTTTCTCAGGTGGAAGAGCCGGAGCTCAAGCGCTATGCGGACATTCACCTAGGCAGCCAGACCACGCCCCTAAGATTTTTAATTTCAATCTTTTTTTAATAGTTTTATAAAACCATACAACAAGGTGACCAAAAGCGCTTGTAGAGTAATGTAAAAACAACTCACAGAAAAAAAACACTGATGAAGGTGTCATGTTTCCAAAACAATAAGAGTTCAGGAGTGAGAAATCATGTTTTGTTGTCCAAAAATTTTTTCAAAAGAATAGGTTGTGTTTATTTTGCCTATAACTATGTCATCCTGAAAATATCATGTAAAACATGAAATGTACATCACCACGCCTACTTGTGAAAAACTGACATGCATAGTGTAAACCTCAGATCATGAGATTTGAGTACTGTATTTGGTGGAAACTTTTCGCGCCTCAATTTTGGCACAAAACGTTTTGAATATCTCCCCTCAATATGTTCATGTTCTCCAAACTCCAACAGACAGGTGGATGTTCTCTAGGGCTGATAAATGCTATTTTAGGAAATCTGCCTTCTCAGGAAAACCATCTAGGAGATATCGAAAACCCCGGACTCTTCCGGACCCGGATGCTTTGTCTACAGCCATATGCTTCTCATTCCGGATTTTATAATGCATACCATTTTCTTACAGTAAGCAGTCTATATTAAATTCTATGAAGAAACATTTCATAAATGCCTAACAAGGCCAAAAAAGTTAAAACATACATTAAAACTTTCAACCAGTAAACTATTTCTCATTACCAGAATGGCAATCTAAAAAGTCACATATTAAAAATAATAAAATGTAGGAAAAATATAATTTGAAAGCACTGATAAGTCATGAAAGTTTGGCTTTTCTGCCGCTTACACAATTACATTTTAATTTGCGTCCACCTATTAATGCTAAGCATAGCTCACACTGTCAGGAGAATATTTTTACTAAGCCTGAGGGATGTGGTTTAGACATGAAATGGCTCCCAGCTGGAAAAAGCATTTTACCAGATGTACAGTAAGTGAGGGCAAACGAAAGGGAGCCAGCTGCTTGGATAACAAGACTCCTTTGACATCGGCGTAAATGCCTGTGTCTAATGCCGTAAATACCTATAAGCCTATTCAAGGCAATAATAATGAAGATGTATGTGATGTGCATGTAGGGTACAATCACAACACAACTGCAGACATTTTAAACAAATAGGACATTTTTAATTTTTTTTTTTAACTATGGAAAAACTTGAAATGTAATCTTATAGGACAATTTCAAAGCTAAAACTGATTTATTCATTTACAATTGGAATTCATATGCAACTTTATCCCCTACTCTGCTTTCATTCTGACCTAAAAAATTTATTTCATTCAATTCATTGATTTTAAAATCTGAAAGTGTTATATTAATGTATACATTTGAGAATAGTGCGCTAAATACCCAGTAGAAGGCTCTGATCACATTAGCATCCCAGATTTCTTTGATAATGTAGTCATGACAGCTATACTGGATCTATTGGACAAAAGCTACTCAGGAATCCTGATGGGCTCTATTGACTTAACAATGAGCTGAAAAAGTTTCTATCAGGGCTTCGACCGATGTGCTGATTTAGGTTTCTTACTGTGACTGAAAAATATTAATTCTTTCTTTTACTATTTCTGAAATGTTTAAGGTTAAAGGGGTACTCCGGCCCTAAGACATCTTATCCCCTATCCAAGGGATTGGGGATAAGATGTCTGATCATGGGGGTCCCGCTACAGGGGACCCCCGCAATCTTGCATTCGGCACCCACCTCTTTGAGCTGCACGCCGCGCTGTCAGCTCACAAACTGCCGTGTGCCGACCACGGGGCCGGAGTATCGTGACGTCACGACTTCGCCCCCGTGTGACGTCACACCGCGCCCAGCTATGCAAGTCTATGGGAGGGGGAGGGACCCCCACGGTCAGACATATTATCCCCTATCTTTCTGATAGGGGATAAGATGTCTAAGGGCCGGAGTACCCCTTTAAGGACAAAATAAATAAGACATGACCTTTCATTTACTTGTCTTTTGTGTTGTTCTGATAAAATTTATTAGGGTACAGTCACATGTGCCGGATTTTGCTGAATATTTTCCTACTCATTGAAGTCAACGGGTAGCAAAATCAGCTGCATTTTTGTTACCCATTAACCTCAAGGGGTGAAAAAATCTGCAGCAGCAAATACACAGCAAAATATAGCACGATTGACCCTAACCTTAGAAGGCAATCCTTGCTTTTGTTACATAATTTGCAGTTACGCACATCTTGTCTTGTCCATCCTTACAGATGAGACAGAAGAAAGTTGTAACCAGGCCAGGTACATTATACAGAATCGTATCAGTTGTTTTATCAGCAGGTAAGGCTATTGGATTCCTAAAAATGCTGAATTGTTTTCAAACTGCAGGATTCATATAGGGGTACTCTGGTGAAAACTTTTTTTTTTTAAATGAACTGGTGACAGATTTGTAAATGACTTCTATTAAAAAATCTTTATCCTTCCAGTACATATTAGCAGCTGTATGCTACAGAGGAGTTTCTTTTTTGTCTGGTCCACAGTGCTCTCTGCTGACACTCTGTCCATGTCAGGAACTGTCCAGAGTAGCATAGGTTTGCTATGAGGATTTTCTCCTGCTCTGGACAGTTCCTGATACGGGCATCAGGTGTCAGCAGAGAGCACTGTGGACAAGACAAAAAAAAGAAATTAAAAAAGAAAAGCATTTCCTCTGTAGCATACAGCGGCTAAAAAGTACTGGAAGGATAAAGATTTTTTAATAGAAGTAATTTACAAATCTGTTTAACTTTCTGGCACCGGTTGATTTAAAAAAAGAATGTTTTCCATCGGAGTACCCCTTTAAGAATCCTGCAGTGCATGTCAGAAGGAGATTAACACATTTTTTTTTTCTGTCAGGGAAGGAGCACAGAGCTTGGGCTACTTTTACATCTGGTTTAAAAGGTAAATAAGGTGACTACTGAGAAGCTTGTCAAGTTGTGGGATATATTACACATTTAGCCAGTTGTAAGAATGACTACATTTGCATGGCTAGACGACTGGATCAGAGCATCTCCAAATACGGCTGTGGTCTCAGTATGTCATGGTTATTACACAACAAAAGTGGCCCAAAGAAGGACAATGACTGTAACCAGGAGACAGGGTCATGGGCACACAAGGCATGGGGAGTGAAAACTAGCTCATCTGGTCCAAAGCCACAGATCACCTACTGTAGCAATAATGGCTGAAAAGGGTTAATGCTGGCTATGATAGAAAATGTCAGCACACACAGTGCCTAACAGCCTGCTATTAATAGGCCTTGTATACCCTTCAGAGTGCACATGTAATGTTCAGCTACAAACCTTGGGTCCTGGTCCTGTGGATGTTACTCTAACACATACCACTTACAGTACCTAAACATTGTTGCTGACCAAGTTGTTTTTACCCCAGCCTGAGCACATTTAAACATGAAAATAATTTCTTGGATACACCCTTTAACCCCAGGAAGACTGCCCTAACTATTGAGATGCAGAACAGGTCGCCGATGCTTGCAGTCCATTAAAGGTTAAATTTGACAGCCCTGTGTGCACCTGTACCCAGAGCCCTGGGCAGGATTGGGCTGCACTGTACTGTGATAGGAAACTGAAATAAATGAGTGCTGAGCTGTTAAATGCAGAAGCAAAGCACTGCTTCCGTATTTGGGTGGTTGCTGGGAAAGCCTGTGATCTAAAGAGGCTGTTACCATTAGACCAGTTTTATTAGTAAGAGCATAGAACACATATAAAAAAATATATGTTCCCTGCTACTCCATGCCCCCGTGGAAATAAAAAAAACTAAAGTTAAATAAATAAATACAAAAGTAACAACATTTATCATGGTAATACCATGGCCCTCCCATGATCATAATTTTACTATATATTTGGAAGACATTTACTGTATGTTTCGAACAACCAAACTAAAGGTCCAAGAGTTAAAGTTATCACGTATTCACAAGAAGAGGGAATAACTAGTTGATTCTGGGAGGTACGACTACTGGGAACCACAAAAATCATGACAATGGAGGATCTTTGCCCCCTGAACCCCCCCCCCCCACCCCCCACCCCGAGGGTGAATTCAGCGCCATTGGAGCACGATCACTGACGCTCGAGTCACTTAGGTTGACAAGGGAATGCTGCTGTTGTGATCGCGGAGATGCCAGAGTACAGAAACCCTTATGAACAGATAGGTGGGGCTAGGGGATAACTAAGCCTTAAATCAACTAACCTAAGCTTAGTGAAATACTGCTGTAAGGACATATGCCTATTATACGAGACCATTTATACTTTTTACTGTAACCATAAAAATTGTATAAATAAAAGAGGTTAATAAAACTATTTAAAAAAATGCAAATACCGTAAAAAAAAAAACCAAAACAACAACTTCGAAACAAAGAACATACAGTTAAACCTCTCTAAAAGACCCTGGGGGAGATTTATCAAAATCTGTACAGAGGAAACATTGATGAGTTGCCCATAGCAACCAATCAGATCACCGTTTGTTTAAACCATCATATGTTGAGGGATCCATGCAATGTAAAGTATAGGACAGTGGTCTACAACCTGCGGACCTCCAGATGTTGCAAAACTACAACTCCGGGCATGCTGAGTGTTGTAGTTTTGCAACATCTGGAGGTCCGCAGGTTGTAGACCACTGTTAGAGAAAGTTGTACTCACGTGTCCCCGCCGCTCTGGACCGTCACCGCTGCCCGGGATGTCGCGTTCCATTGCTGTCGCCGCTTCACTGGGGTGTCCCCGACGCTTCCGCAAGGCCTCTGCTTCCACGGCAACCGCGCTCTCCGTTGCCGACATCACGTCGCTACGCATGCCGCTCCCATTGGATGACGGGACGGCGTGCGCAGCGACGTAATGACGTCGATGGAGAGCGCCGATGATGCAGAGGATCCCGAAGAGGGCGGTCCGGAGCCCCGAGGACAGGTGAGTGACCATCACCGCAGCACACGGGGCACCGTAAATGGCTATCCGGTGGCAGCTGAAGCAGTCAGCGCTGCCGGATAGCCGTTTATGCGATGGCCCCGACATAAAAAAGCATGCATTTTTCCATGCATTTTTGGGAGTTCCCTTCAAAGAGGTTTCACTGTACATCATGGAATAACAAGCATAGATATTAGTTACTATGCATTAATCTCACACAGTCCAAAGGCTCAGTCACATTTGGGTATTATAGAACCTTGTTAATTCTGTTCTCTTTTCAGTAAAGTCAATGATAATTAAAAGTATTTAAAAAAAAATCAGCATATAACAATTAAAATAGGAAAGTATATGAAATCTTTTTTCAAAATTCACAATGTAGTGTATACACAAGGGTATTACTTTTCCTCAAACATGTACCATCTATTACCTTCCAGCCTGATAGGCTTCAATTGCAATAATTTTTCGATTTGGTTAAGTTTACAAGACGCAACAGGAAAACAAACATGTGAGTGAAATAGATTCCTCATTGTAATCAAACAGCCAAGACTCCCCTTTAAATAATTACACTTTAAGTGGTTTCTTTCTCCACTTCAGTCCCAGTCTGCAAATATCATCTTGATTGTACTTTTGTTTGTTTGAACAGACCAGTTTCTAAACTCTCCTACTCTTTGTTCTCCTTCCCAGACCACCATAGGTTTTTCTGTAATTTGGGAAGTCTCGCCCAGCGCATGGACACACACAGACTGTAAGATGGTTCTTTTACTGCAGCTCCATGAGCCAATTTCAGCACTGTCTGGGATTAGTCCTCTGCTATTCATCACTGGGCTGTCCAATAAAAAGAGCAGGATAAAGATAAGAGATGTTTTTGTAAATGACATGCCCATATCTACAACCAAGCTTCTAATGCAAACTCCATAGCAATGTGTGCCAGGAAGAGCTGACAGCGTGGATTTACTGGATGTACTGCAGGTTAAGTTGTCCTACTCCTTTCAGTGACCTCCTGGAATCTACTATAGTGTAGGCCTGTCATACTAATAGACTACGAGCATCACAAGGATGACTCAGTGCTAGCCTCACAACCACATTTACTAAGAATTGCCTTGATGGTCTTAAAGGGGTACTCTGCCCCTAGACATCTTCTCAAGGTTAGGGGATAAGATGTCTGATCACGTGGGTCCCACCGCTGGGGACCCCCTGCGATCTTGGCTGCGGCACCCCAGACATCCGATGCATGGAGCAAACTTTGCTCCGTGTCGGATGACTGGCGGTGCGGAGGCTTGTGATATCACGGCCATGCCTACTCAATGCAAGTCTATGGGAGGGGGGGGGGGTGACGCCGTCACGCCCCCTCCCATAGACTTGCATTGAGGGGGCGTGGCCATGACATCATGAGCAGGACACGGCCATGATGTCACAAGCCTCTGGCGGTCCAGCACTGCATCCAACACTCTAAGCCAACACCGGGTGCAACAGGGACATCACGGTGGTCTCCAGCTGCAGGACCCCCGCAACCAGACACCTTATCTAGGGGATAAGATGTCTAGGGGCAGATTACCCCTTTAATGTCATCTAATATTCATGTTTAAAAGCTGACTCTCTGGTTTCAATCCCCCCCCCCCTCCCCATTTAAAGGACATCTACAGTGCTGGGCAAAAAAACTTTTTTTTACCTCATTTGATAGGTCTTTGAAAGACCTTTCCAACGATGTCTCCCCCATCAAAATTGGCCCAGTCGTTCTCCCGTTATCAGCACATGAATTACTGAGGACAAGTGAAAGAAAAACTACATTTCCCATCATGCCTTGTGCTTACTTCCTGTAAGCTGCTGCCCTCCCCCTGTTCTATCCCCCGAGCAAATTATTATATTGTAACGCCCACATCTCCCTTCCCTATGCATACACCCTCCTCTTCTGCTCATCTCCCCCTCCCCATGCTGCTCCTGTCCAGTGATGAAGCAGCTGCCTCCGTGCTCAGTGTAGTGTGGGCTCTGGAGAGTGGAGAGTGAAAGTAAAAATGGTAAAAAAAAACATAATTGTTTGTCTATAAAACTGTCCTGATACTGGTCCCTCCATCTTTTTCACAACTACAACTCCAAGCATGCCCAGTTATTTTATATGCTGTTCGGGCATGCTGGGAATTCCAGTGGTGCCTCCAGCTGTTGCAAGACTACAAATCCCAGCATGCCCTTTCTGCTGTATGTGCATGCTTGGAGTTGCAGAGGTGACTCCAGCTGTTGTAAGACTATACATCCAAGCATGTCGTGTCAGCTTTCTGCTGTTTGAGTGTATAAAGGAGTTGTAGTTCACCAACACCTCTACTGTATCAGGAGACTCCTGGGAGTTGTAGTTCACCAAAACCTCTATTGTATCTCTGTAGTCTCCTGGGAGTTGTAGTTCACCAACACCTCTACTGTATCAGGAGACTCCTGGGAGTTGTAGTTCACCAACACCTCTACTGTATCAGGAGACTCCTGGGAGTTGTAGTTCACAAACACCTCTATTGTATCTCTGTAGTCTCCTGGGTGTTGTAGTTCACCAACACCTCTATTGTATCAGGAGTCTCCTGGGAGTTGTAGTTCACCAACACCTCTATTGTATCTCTGTAGTCTCCTGGGAGTTGTAGTTCATACACCAGTGTTTCCCAACCAGGGTGCCTCCAGATGTTGCAAAACTACTACTCCCAGCATTCCCTGGTTGGGAAACACTGGCATACACACACACATAACAGGGACTACAACTCCCAGCATGTGTCATTCAGTAGTCCCCCCCCCCCCCCTCTCACACACAGAATCATCTCCAGTATGATAATTATTCCCTGTAGTCTATACACCACCAGCCCGTGCAGTGTAATATGTCTCCTTCACACACACGTCCTCCCCTCCCTGCTCTGTGGTTTGCTCTGTGTTTTCCCCCATGAAAACATGAAACCTCCCCGTGATAAGTGAGGTCCTATGTAGACAGAGCAGGGGAGGGGGGAGGAGCTGTGGACGTCCTCATTCTCCCCCTGCTTGAATCTTATAGATAGGGGCGTTTCTGAGGATGAGCCTATGGCTGCCTCAGAAAGCACCCGCTCATGCATATGCATAAGAGGGAGGACCTGACAGAGGCTAGGGGGAGCACAAACACTGCTGGGAGGAAGAGATCTCCGTCCCCAAGATGGCGACTGCAATGTAATGAATAGGGGACGGACGCAGGACTACTGGGCTATGCTGGCAACTCTAATATCTCAGAAACGGCTGCATATAGGTAAATAGGACTAATTGACTGAATTGTATAACTTTTGTTTGGGGAACATTTGGGCAGGGATTTTTGACCACTACAGTTGTCCTTTAACCCCTTAAGGACCGGAGGTTTTTCCGTTTTTGCATTTTCGTTTTTTGCTCCTTGCCTTTAAAAAATCATAACTCTTTCAAATTTACACCTAAAAATCCATATGATGGCTTATTTTTTGCGCCACCAATTCTACTTTGTAATGACGTCAGTAATTTTGCCCAAAAATCTATGGTGAAGCGGGAAAAAAAATCATTGTGCGACAAAATTGAAAAAAAAACGCTGTTTTGTAACTTTTGGGGGCTTCCGTTTCTACGTAGTACATTTTTTTGGTAAAAATTACACCTTATCTTTATTCTGTAGGTCCATACGATTAAAATGATACCCTACTTATATAGGTTTGATTTTGTCGGACTTCTGGAAAAAATCATAACTACATGCAGGAAAATTAATACGTTTAAAATTGTCATCTTCTGACCCCTATAACTTTTTTATTTTTCCGTGTATGGGGCGGTATGAGGGCTCATTTTTTGCGCCGTGATCTGAAGTTTTTAACGGTACCATTTTTGCATTGATAGGACTTATTGATCACTTTTTATTCATTTTTAAATGATATAAAAAGTGACCAAAAATGCACTATTTTGGACTTTGGAATTTTTTTGCGCGCACGCCATTGACCGAGCGGTTTAATTAATGATATATTTTTATAATACGGACATTTCCGCACGCGGTGATACCACATATGTTTATTTTTATTTTTATTTACACTGTGTTTTTTTTTTTATTGGAAAAGGGGGGTGATTCAAACTTTTAATAGGGGAGGAGTTAAATGATCTTTATTCACTTTTTTTTTAAACTTTTTTTTTGCAGTGTTATAGGTCCCATAGGGACCTATAACACTGCACACACTGATCTTCTATGTTGATCACTGGTTTCTCATAAGAAACCAGTGATCAACGATTCTGCCGGATGACTGCTCATGCCTGGATCTCAGGCACTGAGCAGTCATTCGGCGATCGGACAGCGAGGAGGCAGGAAGGGGCCCTCCCGCTGTCCTGTCAGCTGTTCGGGATGCCGCGATTAGCCGCGGCTATCCCGAACAGCCCGACTGAGCTAGTCGGGAACTTTCACTTTCACTTTTAGCCGCGCGGCTCAGCTTTGAGCGCGCGGCTAAAGGGTTAATAGCGTGCGGCGCCGCGATCGGCGCTGCGCGCTATTAGAGGCGGGTCCCGGCTTCACTATGACGCCAGGCCCGCCATGATATGATGCGGGGTTACTGTGTAACCCCGCGTTATATCAGAAGAGCAGGACCAAGGACGTACCGGTACGTCCTTGGTCCTTAAGGGGTTAAATACCCTATAAGGGTTTATTGTTTTGCTAAAGGGGATTCGTTGACCAAAAATGGGTCTCCTTCTCGAAGACAATGCTCATCCATGTATAGTCTTTAACAGTCACTGTATAATGCTTCATTTTCCCTGCAAAATGAACACTGGTTGCCAGTAGCAGGACCCCACATAAGCACCCATTTGTCAGGGGATTTATTGAATAAAAATATTGGGATTTAATATAATAAGCTAATGCATAGGTATTTATTACCTGTTGATTATACAACACCAACATGGTCTGCTACATAGTAGAGAATGCTACCATTCATGTCAGTCCCTGTGCCCAATAGGCTAGCCTTTCCCCGTCTTGGATACACATTACAGCCATTTTCATAGGAAGCCAATTATTTTATTAGTGTTATTAGTGTGTGGGAGGAAAGTGGAGTACCCAGAAGAAACCAAGCAAATGCAAGGAGGACATATAAATGCCAGGCAGATGTTGCCCACAGCAACCAAATGGTTTCTTTCATTTTTAAAAAGGTCCCCAAAAAATTAAAGAAGCGATCTGATTGGTTGCTATGGGCAACTGGTCAACTTTTTCTCTGCACATCTATATATATATATAACTCAATGTGTGTGTATGTTTGTGTGTATATTCCAGCATCACATCCAAACGCCTAAAGATATTAACATGAAACTTGGCACACATGTTACTTATATGTCAACAACAAACATATGATAGGTGATTTAACGCTTTGCCAGGGGCGGGGTTTTTGTTTAAAGTCCCATACAAGTCTATGGGAAATATATGTTACTGCATAACTTCCAAACGGCTGGAGATATTTCGATAATACTTGGTCACATGTTACTTATATGTCCACTTAAAATATAGGATAGTTAATTTAACTCTTTACTACCCCCCATTTGTGAGGGTCAGGGTTTTTGTTTAAAGTCCCATGCAAATCAATGGGGAATGTATGTATGTACATAACTTCCGTACGGCTGGACATATTTCAATACCTGGTACACATATTACGGGTCAGGATAGGAGGTTGGGATGGGAGTTCGAGATAGGAGGTCGGGATAGGAGGACGGGATAGGAGGACGGGATAGGAGGTCGGGATAGGAGGTCGGGATAGGAGGTCGGGATAGGAGGTCGGGATAGGAGGTCGGGATAGGAGGTCGGGATATGGCAACAATATATGAGGATGGGATATGAAGTCAAAAGCTTCGTCCTTTATTTTCCTCCCCAACAAGGATTAGGAAGGAAAAAACGGGCAATGCCGGGTACTCAGCTAGTGTTTTGATAAAAAAAATATATGTATCAAATGGATAATCTTTGGGATAATAATGTCTTATCTGTACAAGATCAGGTTAACGCTCTGCGATCAGAAACTTGTTCCCTATTCTGTGGATAGAAGATAAGTTTTACATAACTGGAGTACCCCTTTAAATAAATGAAATAACCATTTATAAGCTGTAATATATTTTTACCCTTGTTGATTCTGCTTATATATAACACAGACACAGACTTGTATGTGTATATGTATTTTTATATATTTTGTTGTTTGGCTTATGACGCATCATTTCCAACTTTAATTTTTTATATATTTTTTTTCTAGGGAGAGGTAGCCAGCATAAGGATGATACAGTTACTGGTCTGGAAAAATTGTGTCAGTGTGATGTAGTTCATGTCAGATTTCCAGTAACTGCAATCTCTGGGCTGGGCTGCAAGGATTTTAAGCACTATATAGGGTTCTTACGTTTTGAAAATCAGCAGTGGTCTGAGATCATAGTTTTGGCCAATGTGGTTTTCTGACACACATAATTTTTTTTCATTAACTTAGCTGTATGACGGATTGATTTTCTACAGGACAGTTGAGATCAGATTTGTTTCCCATTAACTTGGATGGGACAAAGCTGCAATATCTAGGACAGCTGCTATAAAAAGTGTGCAAGTAGGCACCAATATAAAAGTTGATGTAAACATAAATGAGAACAATGAAGCTGCAGCACTTGCCTAAGTTTCCAACAGATAAGGGAAGGAGTAGTGGTGGTCCGGCACTTTCAGGACTAGGGCAGTATGTGTAAGCAAGGACAGGTGTGAATGCAGGTAAGGCAAAATGTGGACCTCAGCAGTGCACCTCAGAAGAAGTAAACATAATGTAGCGAAGAAAAGTCCAAAACGAGGTTGCACTCACCATCCACTGGTTTATTCAACACGGTACATGCATAGATGAGCGGAGGCAGGGGCACACCGGGACAAGTTTGCAAGTTTCGCGTTGGTTTGCGCTTCTTCTAGCCGAAGTGTGACACTTCGGCTAGAAGAAGCGCAAACCAGCGCGAAACAACTTGCCAACTTGTCCTGGTGTGCCCCTGCTTCCGCTCATCTATGCCTGTACCGTGTTGAATAAACCAGTGGATGGTGAGTGCAACCTCGTTTTGGACTTTTCTTTGCTATATTAAGTTTCCAACAGAGGTGATGACCCGAACAATCTAATAAAGTCAGCATATCCCCAGGAGAGGCCATCAATTTGAAAAGCAAAAATAACCTTTTCAAAGCTACAAAGCTCCCTTAAAGGGGTACTCCGCCCCTAGACATCTTATCTCCTATCCAAAGGATAGGGGATAAGATGTCTGATCATGGGGGTCCAGATGCTGGGACCCCTGCGATCCCAGGAGCGGCACCCCAGTCATTACAGACAACCACAGCCATCAAGCCCCCTCCATTCATGTCTATGGTAAAAGGAGTGACGGCTATGAAGCTTCCGTGCTCAGAACGCCCCTGTGTCGGCCAAGAGATTGCGGGGGGTGTCCCAGCTGCCGGACCCACCAGCGATCCTTTGGATAGGGGATAAGATGTCTACCCTTTAAGTAAAGAAGTATTCCTGGAATATCCACACAGTTTATACCATAAATAAAAACAGGAGCGTGCCCTGCCTCTGGGATCCTAACCTATCGAAAGTATGCAGGTGCCCCCATTTACCAATTCAAAGCAGCCACTTTCCTATTTGAGGTTAATAGAGTGATGGCTGCATATTTGGGTAGTTTCTGTACTGTAGTCTGTGGAAGATACAGAGGGTGTAGAGTGCTGCTTGTTTGCCTCTTTCTGTAATTCCTATAGACTGGTCAAAGCAGTGCTGTGCAGGTAAAAACAATAAACTGATGTCCCTTTGTTCTAGAGGTCAGTGCAATAGACCATACTTAACTATGGTAAGTATATCCATAGAAAGACATCTTATTTGATACTTTACTTACAATTATACTTTAATTTGAGAAAATAATAAGCAACCAACACTAGGTTGTTCTTTATATTTAACACACAAAAGAAACTTCACTGTAAATGTTTTTGCATTAATTTAGCAGATTTGCTGCTCCTTTCCTCCCCTTATTGAGCTCATTGTCTAGGTTACGGACCACGCTTAGTTTTCAGATACCAAAAGAGGGGGGGGGGGGGGGGGGGAAACAAACAAAAGTTTGTAAAGCGTTAGTACTATTTAAATATGTCATATATCATAATGGCCCCCTATGTAACTTGTGCTTCGTGACCTCATATATATAAGAAGCACACAAAGAAAAAGCTGGAGTAACTTGTTTTATAATAAATGGTACACAATATTATTAATATTAACATGTAATTACATTTAAAATAGGAGAATATCCACCCTGGGGGGAATGAGAATCAAACAAGGGTGTCAATCAGGTATTCTACAAAAAAAGTGCCTAGTGCATTGTATGTAACAAGGCTAGCATGCAGGCACTTTTTTTGTAGGATACTTGAGTGACACCCTTGTTTGATTCTCATTCCCCCCTCCCCCCCCCCCCCCCCCCCCACCCCCGGGTGGATGTTCTCCTATTTTAAATGTAATTACATGTTAATATTAATATAATGGTGTACCATTTCTTATAAAACAAGTGACTCCAGCTTTTTCTTTGTGTGCATAGGTTACGGACCACCACAGTGGTTGGCCTGACTAGCCAGACCACCGCACCGCTCTAGTACTGGAGTTGCTAAATGAATGTTTGCAAAGACATTTAACTTAATGTGCCCTACAAGCTTAATTAGGTTAGTTGAGATTGGAATACCCCTTTACTGTGGTTTCTTTTATGTGTTAAATTTGAAGAACGACCAAGTGAATATTGCTTTTAATTTCCTCAAATTGAAGTATAATTTTTACTTCACTAAACATGGGTAACAAAATAAAAGTGCTCTAGCTATAGCATAAACACATCACGCCAATGTAATAAAAAAAAAAGCTATGGAGCTGCATGAACTTTCACACTGGTATCTGTAAGTGTTTTACTGGGAAAGACAGATGGGATAATGAGTGTTTTCATATTATCATATGCATGCTTGCCTTTTAGTTCTTTCACATAGCCGTCTTTACAGCTGTGCATGAGCTGTAGAATCCATTTGTGCTGTGCTCCAATACACTGCCAAGCCGGGTCACCCGGAGCGTGGAGTTCGGAAAGATATCTGCAAGAAAAGAATCAGGGATCAGAGATCAGCTGCTGACTACAACAACAAAGCTCCACAGTAATCGGCACCACACTGCAAGCTTTATTTTGTTTTAGTTTTTTTGGTCTGTGCTAAATTTTAAGGTATTCACATACTGGATCCATGGCACTTTGTGGTTAGCTGTAAAGACTGTCCACTCATTTATGAAATATTTTTTAGTCCATAAACTACGATTTAAACATTAATGTACATGTAGCATTTACTAAGGAACTCTTTAGACATGAATTCACTAAAGAAAGTGTTTAAAGGGGTACTCCGGTGAAAACCTTTTTTCTTTTAAATCAACTGGTGGCAGAAAGTTAAACATATTTGTAAATTACTTCTATTAAAAAATCTTAATCCTTCCTGTACTTATTAGCTGCTGAATACTACAGAGGAAATTCTTTTCTTTTTTGGAATGCTCTCTGATGACATCACTAACACAGTTCTCTCTGCTGACGTTATTATAATAATAATAAGGCTTTATTTATTGTTGTCCTTAGTGGGATTTGAACCCAAGTCCCCAGCACTGCAAGGCAGCAGTACTAACCACTGAGCCACCATGCTGCCCTTAGCATACATCGTGCTATGCACGGTTGCTAAAATGGACAGAGATGTCAGCAGAGAGCACTGTGCTCGTGATGTCATCAGTGTTCCAAAAAGAAAGGAATTTCCTCTGTAGCATTCAGCAGCTAATAAGTACTGGAAGGATTAAGATTTTTTAATAGAAGTACTTTACAAATATGTTTAACTTTCTGCCCCCAGTTGATTTAAAAGAAAAAAGATTTTCACAGGAGTACCCCTTTAAACCAAATATCTCCCACTCGTATTCATCTTCTAGCTATATGAGAAAATAAAGCTTTCTGAAGAAAATACTTATGATCTATCACGATTTATTGACAACTTCTAGACCAGGCTTTATTATCCCCCTTTACTGAACAGACACATTTTTGTTATTTTTTTGTTGCTTTTTTTTTAATTCTATTTTTTAGCAGATGTGGATTTAAAAGGGGTACTCCACCCCTAGACATCTTAGGGGATAAGATCTCCGGCACGGCACCCCAGTCATCCTTTGCACAGAGCGAACTCTGCTCCGTGCCGCATGATGGCCACAGCAGTTACGCCCCTCCATTTATGTCTATGGGAGGAGGCGTGATGGCTATGCGCTTTCTGTGACACATCAGGATTTATTTTTCTGTCTAATTTAATAAATTTCAATTTATCTGATTTTATTTTTATTAAAGTGTTGCTAAAATCTTTTTTATTTTTATTTTATTTTTTACATTATGTCCCCTTTATGTAATGGTAATTTCTATTCACATAAGAGATGGGGGAGAGGCCAGACTCTAGTTTGTTTTTTATCACAAATTCAATTTAATTTTACATATTTTTTCTTCTCTTTTTTTTTTTTTTTTTTTTTTTTAAACATATCATACCCACCATAAGGTCATAAAAGATCTCGGCAGATTATTGTCAATTTCCCCTGTAACTGGGTCTGACATATTAGCATCAGCTACAAGGGAAATGCAGCCTTCTGCAATCTCTACAGCAGTCTTTTTTTAACAGTGTGTTTCAACGGTTCCAAAACTACAACTCCCAGCCTGCCCGGACAGCCTTTGGCTGTCCGGGCATGCTGGGAGTTGTAGTTTAGCAACAGCTGGAGACACACTGCTTGGAAAACACTGCTCTACAGAACGGATTCTGGTCTGCGGAAACCCAGCAGCTCACTGCAGCTAAATAGAAGCCCTCATGGAGCACTGTGTATACAGGGCTGGTAATAACCTGTCCCTGCTGATGCCAATCGCCCAGATATTTTAAAGTGTACCTCCAATGTTGTGGGCACTTTTATGAAAGCTGACTGTAGTGCAGCACTGTGCACAATAGTCATTTTATAAATCCTTTCCATTTTGAATTTGGCGCTGGAATACGTTCACCGAGTGCACATTCTCCCTGACGCTTAAAATTGTGCATTAGGAAACTGAGCTTCTCTCTGTCTTTATAGGACCCATTTCCAGCTCGAGACCCAGTGTAATGTGATTCTACTGTGCGATTCTTGTGATGACGATGGGTGCTATAGAGAGGGAAGCTTTTTTTTTTTTTTTTTTTTTTTTTTTTTTATTACTATTGTGCGCAGTGCTGCATGAAGTCATTTTCCATAAAAGTGCCCAAAACATTAGAGGTACACTTTCAAGGTGGGACACTAAGTCAGTGAGTGGTTGGCAACTAGTAAAAAAGCAATCAACAGGCTATGCTACCACGCCAGAATTTCCGCATGGATGTGTTTAAAGCCTTATGAACTTCAATGGGATTGCGCAGGGCCATTCACACTGAAAAATTCCCGCATCGGTCTTTCTGCTGTGAAAACTCTGCATTCCACATTCTGTAAAAAGAAAAAGTCCTGTCCTAAACTTTGGTGGAATTCTGATACGGAAGCCCACTGAAGTAAAAATGAAATTTTTTTGCGGAATTCTGGCAGATTCCGCACGAAATTTAACCAAAGCAATGAAAGAAAAGCCCAATTTTCTGTGCACGGAGAATTCATGCAGAATTTCTGCATGAATTCCGCAGAAACTCTGCGTATATGCAGAAAGATGAGGAATTCTGCATGTTTATGTAAATATTAGCACAAGGGGCTACATGCACTTATTGCTTTTTGTTAATTTTTGTGACAAATCATTAAAAAAAGTTACTAACCACAAAATCAGCTAAAAGTTACAATACAAAATCCCAACAACACGTAGTATATAAAATTTGCATGGAATTTTTTAGAGATTTTATGGGTTTTTTTTTGGTTTAGGACTCTACTTATGTCAACAGTGAAAATGTATTAAACATTTAAAAAAATCTATATTGTATGCTAAGTTATCAGCAGTGTGCGCCATCCCTTTAGACCTTTTTATGCTTTTTGTGCTGAACAAACGGTGCACAGGTCGAAGTACCAAGGTCACCACTGGATCTCAGTTACTTTGAATGGGGTCCGGCGGGTTTCCGTCATGTGTCTGTTGTATCACAGGAGTTAAGTGGATAAAACAATTTCAGCTTGCAGTATTTTTTTTTTCTCACCCGCTCAAATCCCGTAGTTTTAACTGACTTAGTCAGCGGAGCTCCATTTAACTGAGCACAATGCTTAAAAATGTTACATATACATTGAATGAAGACTAATATAAGCAATGCCATTCACTAAGTAGCCAGTGGCTAGCGGAGTGATCACAGCTGGTATTATGTTACCTTTGCACGTGTAGCTATTTTTGAAGGCTAAGATAAGACCCATCCCAACCACAGTCAGCACTAGCACCTGATATGATGCCACAAGCAGATTGTAAAAAGGTGTCCTTAGATATACAAAAGATTACAGGACTTGTAAGCAGCTGTCACCTGATGTAGCGCTTCTGGTCATGCAGAGTGGAAGGGGTTTCCAAAAGTTTAGCCAAAAGTAATTCTCTCAAAGCATCAATTCTGGTTTCTACTTCAGCATAAACTAGAGAAAAGAAGATATCATGGTTATCTTTACAAGAAACAAGAGAAAACACTCATTATATTCTTACATAAGAATACAAAGAAATTGGCATTTAAATGGGCACTGTCAGATTCAAACACTTTTTATATGTTGTACATCTTGGCAAAACATTAACCTTTCTAATATACTTCATAAGAAAATTGTATTTCCATCTTGAAGAAATCCTGGCTTTATTCAAACTGAAGCACAGGCATGGACAAAGTCCAGTAAGTGAGGGTTGGCTAGCACTCCTCTGTTCTCTATCCTGTCTGCTAGCACTTCTCTGTGCTCTCTCCTGACTGATAGCACTCATCTGTGCTCTCTCCTGTCTGATAGGACTCCTCTGTGCTCTCTCCTGTCTGATAGCACTCCTCTGTGCTCTCTCCTGACTGATAGCACTCCTCTGTGCTCTCTCCTGTCTGATAGCACTCCTCTGTGCTCTCTCCTGTCTGATAGGACTCCTCCGTGCTCTCTCCTGTCTGATAGCACTCCTCTGTGCTCTCTCCTGTCTGATAGCACTCCTCTGTGCTCTCTCCTGTCTGATAGGACTCCTCTGTGCTCTCCTGTGTGATAATACTCATCTGTGCTCTCTCCTGTCTGATAGGACCCCTCTGTGCTCTCTCCTGTCTGATAGCACTCCTCTGTGCTCTCTCCTGTCTGATAGCACTCCTCTGTGCTCTCTCCTGTCTGACAGGACTCCTCTGTGCTCTCTCCTGTCTGACAGGACTCCTCTGTGCTCTCTCCTGTCTGACAGGACTCCTCTGTGCTCTCTCCTGTCTGACAGGACTCCTCTGTGCTCTCTCCTGTCTGACAGGACTCCTCTGTGCTCTCTCCTGTCTGACAGGACTCCTCTGTGCTCTCTCCTGTCTGACAGGACTCCTCTGTGCTCTCTCCAGTCTGATAGTACTCATCTGTGCTCTCTCCTGTGTGATAATACTCCTCTGTGCTCTCTCCTGTCTGATAGTACTCCTCTGTGCTCTCTCCTGTCTGATAGCACTCCTCTGTGCTCTCTCCTGTCTGATAGCACTCCTCTGTGCTCTCTCCTGTCTGACAGGACTCCTCTGTGCTCTCTCCTGTCTGACAGGACTCCTCTGTGCTCTCTCCTGTCTGACAGGACTCCTCTGTGCTCTCTCCTGTCTGACAGGACTCCTCTGTGCTCTCTCCTGTCTGACAGGACTCCTCTGTGCTCTCTCCTGTCTGACAGGACTCCTCTGTGCTCTCTCCTGTCTGACAGGACTCCTCTGTGCTCTCTCCTGTCTGACAGGACTCCTCTGTGCTCTCTCCAGTCTGATAGTACTCATCTGTGCCCTCTCCTGTGTGATAATACTCCTCTGTGCTCTCTCCTGTCTGATAGTACTCCTCTGTGCTCTCTCCTGTCTGATAGTACTCCTCTGTGCTCTCTCCTGTCTGATAGGACTCCTCTGTGCTCTCTCCTGTCCTATTAGTGCTAGCCAACCCTCACTTACTGGACTTTGTCCATGCCTGTGTTTCAGCTTGGACAAAGCCATTTTTTTTATAAGCCATGATTTCTATGAAAAAGAAATAACATTTTCTTATGAAGTATATTAGAAAGGTTAATGTTTTGCCAAGATGTACAATATATAAATACGTTTTTATGTCTGACAGTGCCCATTTATCTTTTTGCAGCCATATGTACAAAACCACAGGAAGTGCTGCCATACTAGTAAAACCTGAAAGCCAGCTGCGATTTTGTCAACTTGCTTTATCAATAACAAAGTGACAAGCTATCGAGAAATTTCTCATACTGAAAAAAGCCATCTATTGGTACGTGGGTGAGGAAGTGAGATGTATGGTTTTATTCTGATCATATTTTTTTACCGTATTTTACTCAAGATATGTTCATATTATTGATGACTTATCCACAGGAAAGGTCCTTAATAGCTGATTGCCATGATGTGGGGAGCTGTGCTGCATTACCTGGTGACACCACCCCCATAGGAGCCAAGGCTTGTGACTCCCATATATCATTTCTAGCACCATGGCTGGCCCAAACAGTTGATCAGCGGGTGAGCCCATTTTTAACCACCAGGAATAAAATTACATAATATTTGTTTATGATAAATTTATGACACATATTTATGATAATTTTTGATTTATCATCATTAATCTTTATCCTGCCTGTAGATGAATTATATCAAGGCACCTGATATGCAGTCAATGTGATTTAACTTGTACCAGCTTTATTACTCTATAGTCATTACAGGACTTAGATTTTTTTAACTGTTAAATGAAACAATAATCAGAACAACATTCGCACACTAAAGCAGACCTGTCAGCAGGTTTTTAAGTTATAAAGAAAGGGTGTGGCTGTATAGGGGTTTTGACTCTTAAGCCGCACTTACCTCTCATTTGTTAATGGGGTTATCCAGTGAATTCTTTTTTTTTTAACTAATGTGCACAGACTGTGTTTTAAAATTATGAAAAAAAACTACCGTGATCCAGCAGCAACCTTCGGTAATGGCGGGGGTCTCCACCACACTTCAACTCCCGAAGCTGCAGAAAATACGTCACATCACTGCTCCGCCAATCATTGGATGAGGCGGGACACCACTGCAGGCAGTGAACTATAGTGGAGACCTGGCACTGCCACAGGAGGCTGCTGCAGGGGGGTTCAAGGAAGGTAAGTAGAGGCTTTTTTATTTTAAAACACAGCCTGGGAATATTTGTTTATTGACCCTTCCAGTGCAGAGAGATCAGAGTTTAAAAAGATATTAAACTTTTCCCTTGGGTGCTACAGTCCAGAAAAGATTGTCCTCTTCACCACTTAGTCTGTGCACTAGTCACCTCCTCTATAGGATTTTCCTTTTAAGATTGTAATAAGAACTTTCTCACCTTTCTTAAATACATCCACTTCAGTCTTTCCAAACAAGGATTTGGCCTTTTCATAGTCATTAATAACAACATCATAATCACCCTAAACAAAGGGAAGCACAACAGTGTCAACCAGTCATGACATACACATAGCTCATACTGTCTGTAGTTTTAAATATTTAAGGAAATTGTCTCAAAGTAAAGTCAGGCCATTTGCCCCATCAAGGCATACGGATGTCGGGGGGGGGGGGGGGGGGTGGATTGTTGTATTACAAGGAACGTTATTGATGTGACAGGGGAAATACCCCTTTCCGGTCAAAAAATGTTATCCCCTATCCAAGGATAGGGGATAAGATGTCTGATCGCGGGGGGGGGCGCTGCTGAGACCCCCCCTCCCGCGATCTCCCTGCAACACCCGCATTCTATGCGGGGGCTGCGTCTCTAGTTTCGGAAACCTCTGGGTTTCCAGGACTGGGAACGTGACGTCACACCAGGCCCCTCAATTCACGTCTATGGGAGGGGGGCGTGACAGCCATCACGCCCCCTCACATAGACATGAATGGAGAGGGGCGTGGCGTGACGTCACGTCCCCAGTCCCGGAAACCTGGAGGTTTCCGAAACTGGAGATTCAGCACCTGCATAGAATGCGGGTGCTGCAGGGAGATCGCGGGGGGTCTCAGCAGCGGGTCCCCTGTGATCAGACACCTTATCCCCTATCCTTTGAATAGGGGATACAATATTTTTGCCCGGAATACCCCTTTAACTCCTGGAAAAATTATCTGGAAATGATCACATTTTAAAAGGGGTGGTTAGAAAACCCCTTTAGTGATGGGTAAGGTGAAATAAGGTTTACAAGGCGCACCCACACACCAGCATGAGAGCCGTACCAATTAACATGGCAAATCTTAAACAGGCCCATCATGGGGAGTAGGGGGTATGCATTTTATTTGAAAAATCTCTCTCTCTGTTTCTACCTAATGCTTTAATGTTGTACTTGTGAACATTCTTTACTTATAAACTACAGTATATAAGACGCTCACTGTTACATCAAGGATGGAACATGAAAAGCTACATAACTGCTACAACTGGGTCATATAAGTATAAATATCCTCAAATATCGGTGAATCTCTATATAAATGGAGCCATAGTAAAAAAAAAAAAAATAAATAAAAGAAATAAATGCATATAATAGCCTTAAATACAGATGGTTACAGGTACTCACCTTCTGAATATTTTTCTCAATGTTGAGGGGCAGATTGAATAAAAATTTAAATCTCTGCAGAACGTTCAGCGCATTTCGAGTGGAGTCCGCTTTATCCTTCCTCCCCAGCACTTCTTGAAACAGAGTATCCGCTGTGGTACTTGCACCTGACAACAGAAAGCAGTGTCTTTGGTACAGAAGTCAAGTTCTTACATTGAACCTAGGGCTGCGGAGAATCAATCTCTATATTCCTTCTGAAAACCTACTAAGATGCAGTTGGCTTATGACAAATGAACCACAGCCAGATATATATTTTTATTCTTTTCAGGTTTGGTGATCCCTGGAGTGCATCATGATGGTTGACAAATCACTATTCACATGTCTTCATGTAACACACAGTTTCCCTGAAAGGTTACAAAGGTGCTATTGTGATGACCTTATAAAGAAGGCCATTTATACATAAGGATATACATAGCTTGTAAATAGCACACATTTCTCTACCCGTGAATTATCCTAATTATTCCTTTACCCCAAAGAAAATAAGAGGAAAAACTGGAAAGGTTTTGATCACTGCAAGCAGAAAGTCTCTACATTATCTGGTCTAGTGACCATACTTTAAGCAAAGATGAAGAAATTACATCAGCCTCTCTGGGTGGCTTGCGTGCCATATACTCTCCTCAGCACTGTGGGTGGCCCCCGAGCAGTTGAACACACTGGCTAAAATAATTGTTCAATATGAGAACAAAGTTACAACTCTGCAGGAGCCTTCAGCTCTAAAATAAAATAAAAAAAAGTATACAAGTACAGATAGTGGTGTGAAAAAAAGAAAATATAAAGCGTAAAAGTGTTGTTCCACATAATAAAACTGAAGGCAGGCTGCACTATATTGATTCAGCACATGACAGTCGTGAAAGATTTTGGTGTAGGATTTACACTGACTAGTTGCATGTTCATGTATGGCTCATAGCGATTCCATGGTCAAGCCAAATTACACATATTAGGGGGGAATTCATCAAACTGTTTACCCTGGTTGTTTTAGTCAAAATTTGTCTAATAAATTGTCGCAGGCCATTCCCGTGTGACATTTTATTTAGAGCATTTTAACACCATACCCACATGTGGACTGCTTTTGCATTGAGTTTTTGCGTTGGTTAGTTATTTATCAAGTGCGACTTTTTGGAAAAAGACACAAATTTGTTGCACATGGCCTTTTTTACACACTAACTCTGACTAACTCCCACCAGCCCTACAAAAGCCTCTAACCTGGCACCATGCTGAAGTGATGTGTGTGCGACTTTTGATTAATTTGTTGCCCGCATGTCAAAATCACAGCAATATTTGTGTTCTGAACCTGCACGGAAAGTAACCCATAAATGATGAATTCCCTCCATTGTTCAATAATAAATTGTGTTCTCCAATCACTTGTACATTTTTCACATAGCAATACATTAATTATACATCAGTAACCAGATCTCTATTGAAACCAATATGGGATGTGAATATATCTTTTTTAATAAACATTTTCAAAACCTGTCCAGAGGAAAAGTTGCCAAGTTGCCCATAGCAACCAATCAGCTCGCTTCTTTCATTTTGCAGAGAGCCTGTTAATATAGAAAAAAAGCGAGATGATTGGTTGCTATGGGCAACTGCACAACTGTTCCTCTGGACAGGTTTTGATAAATCTCCCCCAAAAAGAGACATACTAACAGAACAGGAGGCAAGGAGGTCTATTCTCTTATGGACTTTGCACCCTGTGCATGGTGCAGCAGAATCCCACTAAAAGTAATGGGACTCTGTTGCAAAGGAAATTTGAAGCAGAATTGTCCCCGCAGGATTTCGTTCGCTTGAAAATTCATTGTGTGAACATGGCCTTAGAGGGAGCTAAGGAGCACACTGCGCTAATATGAATTCTAATATATTCACAGTATCACTTACCCTCCCCTAGCCAGTATGCCATTTATTTGATCTTTATCTATGCAGTGTTTTGAGGCTTGTGCCACTAGAAACCCTCTAGGCTAAGTGTCACCATGCCTCAAGACAAACAAATCCCCCCCTTTGGAATCCACATTGGTCAGAACTGCTGCAAAAGTCACCTGCAGATTTGCGTCACTCATTCTGTTGTAGATTTGTGATTTCACCACTTTGAGTGTAGTGAGATCCATAATGAATCAGCAACACCGTCCGCATGTAATGTATGCATTTTTTGATAGATCTACATGAAAGCAATTCTGATACATGTGAAATCACCCTAATAGGGTGTATTCACTCCGAGTGCCAAGGGCAGCACAAGCTGTAAATATTCCTTATATAATAATTCAGCTTTATTAACCCAAAACTGGAACTCCCTTTAATATGTAACAGTATCATAAAACTACCTGAGATTTATGTTCATACAAAAGGCAGGTGCCATATTAGCTCTCTTTATACAGTGGAATTTTCTAAGTCATCGACTGAACCAAGAAGTAAAGAAGCCAAACAAACTTAGGAAGTTGTTATATCAATATCAAAGTGAAAAGAGAGGACTCAATTCTTAGCTATATGCATTGGCAAAACAGCGCAACATTAAAAAAAAGTTTCCTTACACGGTGACTATAAAGTCGGAGACACTCCATCATCGGATCGAGCTTTTCTCGCATAATGAGTTTGAGTCACTGCTTTCTAAATGAATTTCTATGTAAAATAGGCAAAACTTTTGCCGGAGAGAAATGAAAGGAAGCTGTTTAGCTGTTAAGAGATGTTTGCTTGGGAACAGAACACTTACTTTTCAGAACTTTCTCCAATTTTTGCGTCATTGACCCTTCTACTTTTTCCGTGCCATCCGCCTCCAGTTTTTGATGGATTGCTGGAAAATAGATGATAATTAGAAAGTGTTTGCAGCTCATTTTATCTAGACTTCTACACATACCTACAAGAAGTCAGCACTTTACTTATTATTAACGTATGGTAACAAACAGATTTAGTGGAACTAAATTTAAAGGGGTTCTCTGGTGGGAAACAAGTGGAAAACTGGTGCCAGAAAGTTAAACCGATTTGTAAATTACTTCTATTAAAAAATCTTAATCCTTCCAGTACTTATCAGGTGCTGTATGCTCCAGAGGAAGTTGTGTAGTTTCTTCCAGTCTGACCACAATGCTCTCTGCTGACACCTCTGTCCATGTCAGGAACTGTCCAGAGTAGTAGCAAATCCACATAGCAAACCTCTCCTGTTCTGGACAGTTCCTGACATGGACAGAGGTGTCAGACAGAAAAGAACTACACCACTTCCTCTGTAGTATACAGCTGCTGATAAGCACTTGGAGGATTAAGATTTTCAGACAGACATAATTTACAAATCTGTTTATCTTTCTGGCAGCAGTTGATTTGTAAAAAAAAAATTCCATCCCTGTAACCTCTTTTAATATCATCTAACCCTATAGGGCTGCATTAACTGTTCCTTGTGACAGCCTTCTTAAAGGAGAACTCCGGTATATTACATCTTATGCCCTAGCCACAGGATAGGGTGGGCATAGGAAACCTTAAGAACTGCAGATGATTTGGACTACATCTCCCATGATACTCTTACAGCCAAAATGCTGACAAAGCATCATGAGAGTTGTAGTTCAAAGCATCTGCAGTCCCGAAGGTTGACTATGCCTGATCGCGCAAGTACGACAGCTGAAACCCCTCGCTATCTCCTGCTCAGTACACCGGCTCTCCTTATGCATGGAGCAACATCTGCTTCATGCCGGATTTCTGTTGACCACTGCACAAAGCGCACCCCCCCTTCCCTGTATCTCTATGGGAGAGAGGGAGATACACGAGCGCTGTATCTCTGGCTTTCACATAGAGATACATGGAAAGGGTGTGTCTGCCACGGCCACCATGAGCGAGAAAAGAGCCAGTGTTCTCAAAACAAGCTTCAGACCATAGGGGCACTGGGCAGGAGATTGCAGGGGTTCCATCGGTCAGAAAGGTGGCATCCCATGATCAGTGCAAATCTGAAAGTCACTGACCTCTTCAGTATGGCATATTATTGGGTAAATGACAATTTTAACATAGCTTACCAAATACCATACAAGTTTACTGAACTTTTTAAAAGTTATTTGTACTTTTCACAGGATTTTCTTGCCTAACAGGTTATCAACATGTTGGGCAATTTTCACATTGCCGTGTTTCTCAGTCCCGTTCTGGGCCGCTTCAGCTCTTTTTTTTTGTGCCAAACGGCTCCCAAAACGGATCGGAGCCAAACTGACTCCACCACGTCAACACCGGACAGATCCCAGATAGATCGCACTGACTTAAATGGGGTGTGTTGGGGATCCGATAGTTTGTTGGAGATAAAAAAAAATAGTGTATGCACAATTTTTTTTTCCTCCGCTGAACTCTCGTGATTTTGACAGAATTGACGATGGGGATCCACATAGCGAAGCCCGACAGCAATGTGAAAGAGGTCTTACCAAACGTCAGTTGATTGTATGTATGCAGCGGAACAAAAGTCAAACTGTAAAGAAAGGTGTTCGGAAATGTCTGTCTGTACCAATAGCTGGTAAACAGATAGCAATGCATTGTGGGAGCTCCCATGACACTAGTGTCTGATGACAGCAATGAGGAAATAAAGTGATTTCTGTTTTCAAGGGTAACCAGTCATGTTAAAGTCAGCCATGTATATGGAGGGATATAAATATGTCAACTTAGTAGAAACCAAGCTATGTATTTAAAAAGCTAAAACTTTTCAAGCTAATATGGCAAATGCAAGCAAACAGTGATATACTGCTAGAGGAATGATGAAATGGGACATTATATAGGCCATCTGTAAGATTTCTTTGGGTGGTATTTCTCAAACATGTAGTACATTTCCACTGGGTTATTTCAAACCAACCGAGTGCATAAAATAAGACATAAAAACATTTCCTAAAACATTACATATACCCCAAAGCACACTGTGCTGTTTCATTTTATTTTACACGCATCAATAAAACTCAATGAGGGATCACATGTAAACATGACATTGCTGCATGTGCTCTACACGGTTATGATTTATGGGTTATATTATATGTCATTTCAATGATCAGATAATTGGAATATTACCAGTCTGTATTGGCGATCTCCGAGCCACTATCTGTGCATTCTCAGTAGCCTTTTTTTTTTTCTCACAGTGCTTCTAAAGACTGACTATAAGCCGGACCTTTACAAGGAGAATCATTACCTAAGAGTTAGATAAACTAAAAAACAGCCCTCCCTTTTAAAGGGGTATTTCAACTTTATACATCTTATCCCCTGGGGACCCTGGCGATCTCGGTGCAGCCTCTGGCATTCTGTGGACACAGATCGTGGGAGTCCCCAGCGGCAGGACCCCTGCGATCATACATCTTATCCCCTATACTTTCCAGCAGGAGAATGACCCCAAACATACGTTGAAAAGCACCCAGAAATGGATGGCAACAAAGCGCTGGAGAGTTATGAAGTGGCCAGCAATGAGTCCAGATCTAAATCTCATTGAACACCTGTAGAGAGATCTTAAAATTGCTGTTAGGAAAAGGCGCCCTTCCAATAAGAGACCTGGAGCAGTTTGCAAAGAAAGAGTGGTCCAACATTCCGGCTGAGAGGTGTAAGAAGCTTATTGATGGTTATAGGAAGAGACTGATTTCAGTTATTTTTTCCAATGGGTGTGCAACCAAATATTAAGTTAAGGGTGCCAATAATTTTGTTCACCCCATTTTTGGAGTTTGGTGTGACAATATGTCCAATTAGCTTTTTTTTCCCTCCCTTTTTTGGTTAGTTCCAATACACACAAAGGGAATAAACATGTGTATAGGAAAACATGTGTTACTGCAATCCTTTTCTGTGAGAAATACTTCATTTTCTTGAAACATTTCAGGGGTGCCAACATTTACAGCCATGACTGTAGTTCCAAAAGTTGGGTGCTGGCTTCGGGGTCGTGACATCACGACCACGCCCCTTGTGACATCACACCACACCCTCTCAATGCAAGTCTATGGGAGGGGGCGTACGCCCCCTCCCATAGACTTGCATTGAGGGGGCGCGGCGGTGACGTCACAACCCCGCAGCCAGCTTTCGGAACTAAATGTTCCGAACGCTGGGGCAATGGAGTACCCATTAAATCTCTTATGGTATGCTGAGCTTTCCTTCCCCTCTAAATTGACAGAGTTATTGACAAAGTCTCTGAACAGAGCTTCTGATGGTAGTGTAAACATTATCTAAAACAAAAAACATGCTCTAAAGTATAAAATAAAATTCTGCTTAAAATTATATGTTTTTTTTTTCCCATTAATCTTTATTGATTCTTTTTTTTTTTAAGACAATACATATAACCCACGCCCACAAAAAATAAATAGTAAATAAAAAGGGTCTACATTATAAGTCGAGTAACTCTGCAAATACTTTTGCCGTACTTACTGTAATGTACCCAGTCTTTCATCCAGCAGTAGTCATATTTGTGCTGGTTGTCCTTAGAGACAGACAACAGTTTATATACAAACCACTTATTCAGACATGTGACTGATTTATTTTTTGCTTCTATTGTTACTTCAATCTAAGGTCCCAGCATGCACTTCTCTCTGGTAACAGGAAAGCAGCCTAATCTTGAATTTAGCTTCATATTGGAATTGAGAATAAAATATCCTGTAACTGAGATTCCCTACAAAATAAGTCTAGAAAAATATTTATAAAATTACTCAACAGGTAATGTAGTTTTAAACTGCTGTAGGAATCTAAACCTTTCTACAGAACATTCTCTGTTATGGTACCTGGTGAGGAGAAAAGCCAGATACCCTTTAATAGTAAAATAACTAATATGTCAATTTCCGATTTTCCTGTCCAGTCCCTTGGGAATCTCTAGCATCCGAAATTGTACTGTCAAACAGGCAATTTTAGAATCCGACTGAAGTCTGGAGTGTAATAAATATGAAAGGAACCAATCTAAAAACAAACCAATCACCCAGCGCACGACACTAATGTGGGAGCTGATTAAAACTTTCCTGTTCTAGTATAGGGCGGTGATATTATGTGCGCTGCTGTTGACACTACTAATGGCTGTATATGAATGTGAAAGTAAAAACTGGCAGACATACAGTAAGTCTTTTGACTACTGGAGTAATAGCTACAAGCAACATTTCCAGATAAAAAGATAGCCACCTTCTATTACAGAATGGGCAGTGATATGTAAAAAATTTAAATAGTAATACAACAAGAAAAATGACATTAAAGGGGCACTCCAGTGGAAATTTTCTTTTTATATGAACTGGTGCCAGAAAGTTAAACAGATTTGTAAATGACTTCTATTTAAAAATCTTAATCCTTGCAGTACTTATTAGCTGCTGTATGCTACAAAGGAAATTCTTTTCTTTTTGCATTGCTTTTTTGTCTACAGTGCTCTCTGCTGACACCTCTGTCCATGTCAGGAACTGTCCAGAGCAGCATATGTTTGCTATGAGGATTTTCTCCTGCTCTGGACAGTTCCTGATATGGCATCAGGTGTCAGCAGAGAGCACTGTGGACAAGACAAAAAAGAAATTCAAAAAGAAAATAATTTTCTCTGTAGCATACAGCTGCTAAGAAGTACTGGAAGGAAAAATATTTTTTAATAGAAGTAATTTACAAATCTGCTTAACTTTCTGGCACCAGTTGATTTAAAAAAAAAATCCCACCGGAAAACCCCTTCCACATTTGTTCTATTACAGAAGCGGAAATTCTGCTGTGTGAATGGGACAGCGGAATCCAATTAAAGTGTATTGGCTATAAATTCATGCAGAATTCCATACCGAAATTCTGGCATGTGAACATAGTCTAAAGAGAAATTATTATCATGTTTGGAGTTTTTTTTTCCTCTACATTTGTCGCATTGGTCTGGTGCAGACATTTTCTGCATCAAAACTTTGCGAATATTCATATCCAAGGCTTCTAAAGCTGTTAAGTATATGGTCTGCCGTTATGACAGAGAGAGAGAGAGAGAGAGCAGGGAAGGGGGAATTGGAATACTGATGAGCCGGGCAGAGCACATACCCGGCAGCTCCGCCCATGCCCTAAGCAGCTTATTACCATACCAAGAAAAAATGGAATAACCGCAAAACGACAGAACGGGACAAAGTGAGTATCATTTTGATCAGTGTCACCCGCACTACAAGCCTGTAGAACAGGTCATTGAGGGTGACACTGATGACATATTTCCTTTAATAATACAGGATTCTGATATGTACAGTGCTATTTTTGCCAAAAGTAATAAAAAAAAACTGACAGAAGCTCCTATCTCCTATGTGAACAGGGCCTCCACCAACTTATTTGCCTTAGCAGCTTCTGCCTGACACTGATAGCCAAGATTAAAATTGTAGTTAGTTTAAAGTGATATTCCCGTGCCCCAGCCTTCAGAACATCCAGTTTAGAAGGCTTGGAGCATCATGGCCACGCCCCTCGTGACGTCCGCCAACACCCCTCCATTGATGTCTATGGCAGGGGTGTTACGCACCCTCCCATAGTCATCAATGGAGGGGGCTTGGCGTGACGTCACAAGGAGCGTGGCCGTGAAGTCGCGACCGCTGCTCGGGAGTACCCCTTTAAGAGCCTAAGTCCTTTTCCATGTCAGTTTTACTAGGGGGTTTCCGTTATAGTAAGTCATCTTGGCATGGATTTTCTCTTTTCGAGTGCATAGCTTTACATTTATCTGTGTTAAAGCAGCTGTCTGGGCAAATATTATTTGCACAGCCTGTCAGTAATCTGGGGACAAGAAAGGCCACAATGGCAAGTCGCATACCAACGACACTATTTTAGAGACAGAAACACTGTCATTCTGACTGTTACACCATGTGACCACACATCGGACTTGTCGCACCCACAGCATCTGCTGTGTGGATGGACCGGAAATCACTTGCACTATTCATGTCTATAGGATGCTTCATCCTGTTCAGTATTATCTGTAAATGTTGATATGTAATTGTGCACACCATCTAAAAGATCATTATTAAATAGTACAGAAAACAATCAAAGCCATGTGATCTTCCATTTAAATACATTAGCCACTAAAACACATCAATCGTTTCATAATAGAGTTTCTGTCTATCCAGGTCTCAGCCATTCATTGATATTGCTGCCTGTCCAGAGTTGTTACTTTTGGACTGGAATAAACCTTTCACTTATCCTGGTTGGAATCAATGGGAGTAAATGTGGTTGTAATGAAGATGTCACTTGTGCACTGAAATGTAGAAATGTTTACACAGAAAGTAAAAGGTCAAGTTGGTCAGCTATCCAGAGTGCTAGTTTAATTTCCTGCTAAACACCATGGCTTTATCAGATTTACCTTGTCCTCTGGCCTGCCAGCTGCCTTGTTAATCTGAGCGATGTTACTAAGAGGGCATAATATTGAGTCTGTAAATTTAACTCCCATTAACGAAATGTTTCAGTACATACAAAGAGTACTAAAAGGGTCCTACTATGGAAATTGTATTAGTTATTTATTATCATTATTATTATTATTATTATTGTATACTTTGTAACATTGTTCATGACTCCTGGCCTACAAACAGATAGTTAATAAAAACCTATAGCTTATGCCTCTAGGACCTCACCAATGGTGCATAATGATGTGGACAAAGATAAATATAACAGCGTTTATTCAAAAATTGCTTTTAATTCAGATATAAAATGTAATATATATATAAATAAAATAGTAGCAAAATATCACATTATACTGGCATTTATCTAATGAAGATCTCACTGGGCCCTAGTGAGGTATCAAAGAATATGTGAATAAATTAATATTTAAATAATTCCATGAATTTGCAGATAAAAAAAAATATAAAAATAAAAATACCAATAAAAAAATAATGATTCCGTGAAAAATGTATTTACGGAATTATTATTATTTTTTTTATTGGTATTTTTATTTTTATATTTTTTTATCTGCAGATTCATGGAATTATTTAAATATTAATTTATTCACATATTCTTTGATACCTCACTAGGGCCCAGTGAGATCTTCATTAGATAAATGCCAGTATAATGTGATATTTTGCTACTATTTTATTTATATATATATTACATTTTATATCTGAATTAAAAGCAATTTTTGAATAAACGCTGTTATATTTATCTTTGTCCACATCATTATGCACCATTGGTGAGGTCCTAGAGGCATAAGCTATAGGTTTTTATTAATTTACAATATTGTTGCCGGTGGGGTCCGGCTTTAGCTTCAATTGCCTCGGTCCTTCTGTTGTGAGCTGCACCTTATTTTTTAGTTTACAAACAGATAGTGTCTGCTTACAATATTAAATTTTTTGTTTTGATCCTCACTATCCTCACTTGGGTTTCACTGTGACGTACACATGAAAAAACAAACGACACATTATTGTATAAAATCCCTGCTTAACCATGAATGCCTTTCTGATTTAAAAGAATTAATTTATTTTTGTAATTTGTATTTTTACTCCAAAAATACATTATCTCATATCACATTTTTGTAAATATTTTATAATATAATTTCTTCTTACAACACTGTAGAATATACAGGTTAAGCTTTTTAAAAAGGGGTATTCTGACGTAATAATAATTTTTATATTTTGCTGGGAATGTTGTAAAAATAATTAAAAAGAAACAAGTGATACTCCTGGTACCCAACAGCTCATCTCTTTGAGACTAGGAGTCATAACAGGACCTCCCCGCTCAGCCAATCACTGGCAGCTCAGATTCCTCATCTTGAAAACATGGAGAAGAGACAAGCTGCCCTGGACTGTGGTAGGTAAGTATCCCTTGTTTTCTATTTTTACATTACTATATAAATAAGTATAGAAATATTACGCCAGAATACCCCTGAAGTTTTTTCTGATAGTTTTTATACATATGTATGATAACAATAATAATAATTATTATTATAAATATGTATAAAACATAATAATAATATTATTATTATAAGCAACAACCATCACCATAATAATATTAATGATGATTTATAGCATTTATTTTATGGTCTGAGAATTTCAGGAAGAAATAAGATAACATTTTTACCTGCTAATGCATCCTGAGCCTCAAAAAATGTACTAAGTCCTCCTTTCACATAGGCAACGTTCCCTTCATTTTTCTTGCTTGCTTGCTTTTTCAGGTTATTGGCTGCAATTTTCAATTGTTCAAGACTAAATTTACAAAAGAAAATAAATTATTTATTAATACTAATCATATATATATGGCCCTCATTTACTAACAGCATTTTGACTCTTTTTGTCGGGTTGTGCGCCTAAATTCTGTGTAAATTCTGAATTTGTGACAGAAAAAACCTGACAGAATCAGAAACACTCAGAGTGAAGAAAAAAATTTAATAAAATTAAATTAAATGGGCGTGATTTTCGGGAAAAAGAGGCGTGTTCCCTTCATCCAAAATCACTCGTCTTTTCTAAAAACCCCTCTGAAAATCATGGGAATTTTCTGGTAAAAAACCCCTACACTTTAAAGCATGTATAAAGTTTCCGAAAGAGGAGTACCGTATTTTTCGCCATATAAGACACTCCGGCATATAAGACGCACCCAATTTTAAAGGAGAAAAATCTAGAAAAAGAAAAAGATTCTGAACCAAATACTGTAGTAAAATATTATATCAGTATAGTTCCCCCACAATAGTTGGCAGTATAGTTCCCCCACAATGGTAGGCAGCTCCCCCCCCCCCCCCCAACAATGGTTGGCAGTATAGTTCCCCCACAATAGTTGGCAGCATAGTTCCCCCACAATAGTTGGCAGTATAGTTCCCCCACAATGGTAGGCAGCTTCCCCCCCCCACAATGGTTGGCAGTATAGTTCCCCCACAATAGTTGGCAGTATAGTTTCCCCACAATGGTAGGCAGCCCCCCCCCCCCCAACAATGGTAGGCAGCTCCCCCCCACAGACATACAGCTTCCAGCCATATACAGTGTACGGCTGGAGGCTGCATGTCTGTGTGCTGCCCCCACAGTGTTCCGGTCACCGCTCCTCTGGCCCGGTGTCATAATCTACTGCTATGGCCTATGGACCATAGCAGTAGGTGCCGGGACTGGAGGAGTGGTGACTGGAACACTGAAGATTACGCGCCACCGGTCACTCACCAGGCCTCGGCCAGCGTGCGTCTTCCTCCGGTCCTCCTGCGCCTCTATGGTTGTACGTACGGGACGTCACTGAGGTCCTGTGCGTACAACCATAGAGAGGCGGAGGAACGCAGGAAGACCGCAGGAGGACCGGAGGAGGACGCGCATCGGCCGGGGAATGGTTAGTGACCCGCGGACATCCTTATGTCCCGAAAAGATTTTTCGGGACACAGGGATGTCCGGCATAGGAAAACCTATGATTATCTGCCCGGGCTCCTGTGTGCGGCTGCAGGCGGGGGCAGGCCAGAGCAGGTAAAAACTAATTCATGTATACTAAAAACCAGGGTGCCTCCAGCTGTTGTGAAACTACAACTACAAGCATGCCCGGACAGCCTTTGCCGGTCCGGGCATGCTGGGAGTTGTAGTTTCACAACAGCTGGAGGCACCCTGGTTTTTAGTCTACAGTTATTAGTAATTCACTTGCCCGGCGCCCGGAACTGTATGTTCCAGGCGTAGGGCAATAAACATAGCCGGTGTGAGGTGAAAAATTCACCGGCGGTCATGAGGCTATTGCGGGCGGGGAGCGGGTAGTCAGCGATGTACCGCACCACAGCAGCCTCTGTACTTACCGCTGACTTCCCGCTCTCACCCACAGCAGCCTCGGGCGTATATTCGCCGTATAAGACGCACCAACTTCGTTTAGGGGAAGAAAAAGTGCGTCTTATACGGCGAAAAATACGGGTAAATTAGTAAATACCACGGAAAAAAAGTCAGAACAGCAAAAATCTCAACAAAACCTACACTTCGCTCTTAGTAAATCAGGGCCAATGGGGGAGATTTATCAAAACCTGTGCAAAGGAAAAGTTATCTAGTTGCCCACAGCAACCAATCAGGTTGCTTCTTTCATTTTGCAGAGGCCTTGTAAAAATGAAAGAAGCAAGCTGATTGGTTGCTTTGGGTAACTGGGCAACTTTTCCTCTGGACAGGTTTTCATAAATCTCCCCCAATGTGTGTATGTATGTGTGTATGTTCCAGCATCACTTCCAAATGGCTGAAGATATTAACATGAAACTTGGCACACATGTTACTTATATGTCAACAACAAACATAGGATAGGTAATTTAAAGGGGTTATCCACCATAAGGTGATTATAGTACGTACCTGGCTGACAGTAATGGACATGCTTAGGAAGGATCTACACTTGTCTCGGGGCTAAATGGCTATGTTGTGAGATTACCATAACACTGTGGATAGCTTTTTGTGAACTAGTATTTCCTGTTTGACTTTTCTTTTTCTGACTACAAATCCCACAATTCCATTTTCCTTCCTTCCACACATCAGCCACCCCACCCATTAACCCCTTAAGGACTCAGCCCATTTTGGCCTTAAGGACTCAGACAATTAAATTTTTACGTTTTCATTTTTTCCTCCTCGCCTTCTAAAAATCATAACTCTTTTATATTTTCATCCACAGACTAGTATGAGGGCTTGTTTTTTGCGCGACCAGTTGTCCTTTGTAATGACATCACTCATTATATCATAAAATGTATGGCGCAACCAAAAAACACTATTTTTGTGGGGAAATTAAAATGAAAAACGCAATTTTGCTAATTTTGGAAGGTTTCGTTTTCACGCCGTACAATTTATGGTAAAAATGACATGTGTTCTTTATTCTGAGGGTCAATACGATTAAAATGATACCCATTATTACATACTTTTATGTTATTGTTGCGCTTAAAAAAAAAATCACAAACTTTTTAACCAAATTAGTACGTTTATAATCCCTTTATTTTGATGACCTCTAACTTTTTTATTTTTCCGTATAAGCGGCGGTATGGGGGCTCATTTTTTGCGCCATGATCTGTACTTTTTTTTGATACCACATTTGCATATAAAAAACTTAATACATTTTTTATAATTTTTTTTTTAATAAAATGTATTAAAAAAGTAGGAATTTGGGACTTTTTTTTTTTTTTTTTCGTTCACGCCATTCACCGTACGGGATCATTAACATTTTATTTTAATAGTTCGGACATTTACGCACGCGGCGATACCAAATATGTCTATAAAAAATGTTTTTTACGCTTTTTGGGGGTAAAATAGGAAAAAACGGACGTTTTACTTTTTTATTGGGGGAGGGGATTTTTCACTTTTTTTTACTTTTACATTTTTTTTTACACTTGAATAGTCCCCATAGGGGACTATTCATAGCAATACCATGATTGCTAATACTGATCTGTTCTATGTATAGGACATAGAACAGATCAGTATTATCGGTCATCTTCTGCTCTGGTCTGCTCGATCACAGAGCAGAGCAGGAGACGCCGGGAGCCGGACAGAGGAAGGAGAGGGGACCTCCGTCCGGCGTTATGAATGATCGGATCCCCGCAGCAGCGCTGCGGGCGATCCGATCGTTCATTTAAATCGCGCACTGCCGCAGATGCCGGGATCTGTATTGATCCCGGCACCTGAGGGGTTAATGGCGGACGCCCGCGAGATCGCGGGCGTCGGCCATTGCCGGCGGGTCCCTGGCTGCGATCAGCAGCCGGGATCAGCCGCGCATGACACGGGCATCGCTCCGATGCCCGCGGTTATGCACAGGACGTAAATGTACGTCCTGGTGCGTTAAGTACCACCTCACCAGGACGTACATTTACGTCCTGCGTCCTTAAGGGGTTAAAACATAAATGAGCTGCATCCATTCAAAGACCTGTGGTTTTCAATCAGGGTGCCTACAGCTGTTGCATTAGTTGCAGATTGATCCCTCTCCCACCAAGCGATCCCTCCACCCATTGAAGCAGACAGGCTCCCTGTCATCAGCTGACTAGTGAGTCAGGTCTCGCCCACATTGCAACCTGGGAAAAATCTGAGACAACAGACATTTTGTATGGTGATAAAAATAAAAATTGGAGTGAAAATCACAGAAGAATTGTGAGAAAACCGTCACACAGGTACAGACACTATATTATGAACTACACTAACTTAACAGCCCCTGTAGCATAGTCAAATAAATAAAAAATCCTGGCATATCCCTTTAACCCTTACCCACCCCCATTTGCGAGGGTCAGGGTTTTTGTTTAAAGTCCCATACAAGTCTATGGGAAATATATGTTACTGCATAACTTCCAAACAGCTGGAGATATTTCAATAATACTCAGTCATCTGTGTGTATATGAGAACAGGATATGGGGACGGCATATGGGGATGGGATATAGGGATGGAATATGAGATCGGGATATGAGGTTGGGATTTGGGGACAGGATATGGTTACAGGCTATGGGGATGGGATATAGGGATGGGATATGGGGAAGGGATATGAGGTCTGGATATAAGGTCAGATATGGGGACGGGATATGAGGACGTTAGAGTTGTGCGAACTTACTGTAAATTGGCTCGTAGCAAACCTCGCAGCTCGGCTGTTGATTACTTTAGTCTGCATCAATTCTTTCAGCTTTCCAAGGGCTCCAGTTTCCTGGAAAAGGTGTATACAGACCTAGGAGACCTAAGACTTTCATCCTGGACTTTTCCAGGCCCCAGGAAAGTTAAACTAATTTACACAGACTAAAGTAATCAACAGCCGAGCTGTGAGGTTCACTACAAGCCAATTTACTGTAAGTTCGCTCAACTCTAGAGGACGTGGTAGGAGGTTCGGATATGGGGACAAGATGTGTGCACAGGATATGGGGATGGGATATGGGGACAGGATATGAGGAGGGGATATGAGGTCGGGATATAAGAACGGGATATGAGGTCGGGATTTGGGGTTGGGATATAAGGAGGGGATATGGGGTCAGGTTCTGAGGACGCGATATGAGGACAAAAGCTTCCTCCTTTGTTCCCTCCAGGGATTAGGGAGGAAAAACCGGGCAGCCGGGTACTCAGCTAGATAACATATAAAAGCTGAGCTGTGGTTGGTGTTTTTACTAAATTCGGACAGTTTTAGTTTCTCGAATATAAATCTGGGCAAATGTGTCCGCTCTCCTGATATTTCTGTTTTAATAACCCAGACAACTAAGATCATTTCTAATGACTGGCTGCTCAGACATATTTGGTCTCTCACTTCTGCAGAAGGTTTTCTATTCAGGGTAAATAGCCAGATGGTTTACCTGCAAAATTGTGCATCCATAGAGTCTATTCACAATTCTGCAGTTAACCAGTAGTTTTAGTCATAAAACCGCTACTCACATGGCCATTAAGGGTGAATAAGATACCATGCTAAGCCTTAGGGTGCGTTCACACAGAGGATCTGCTGCATATTTTGTGCAGCTGTTTTTGCTACCCATTAACTTCAATGGAAAGTAAAATCAGCTGCACCCAATATACAGCACAAATATGCAGCAAATCCTGTACGTGTGAACGTACCCTTAGGGTGCATTCCCACGTCACAGCTGCTGCATGGGGATGAAAGCGTGCCTATGTGTTGGCCAGAGGTTGCATGCTTCTTTTCTATTTGTCTCAAAAAATGATGGCACCATACAATGAACATTTAATATACTGATATTGCACAAGTCTCCTACACACACACACACACTATATTTATACACACATAAATACTGTACACTAATGCCACACACATGTATACCAGACTTCACACACACATTGCATTTATACATGCAAATATATACATAGGGGAGATTTTTCAAAACCCTTTGAAGGAAAAGTTTACCAGCTGACCAAAGCAACCAATTTGATTGCTTCTTTAATTTATAAAAAGGACTCTGAAAAAAAAAAAAAAGAAGAAATATGATTGGTTTCTATGGTTAACTTTTAAACTGCACAAGTTTTGATAAATCTCCCCATACACACTACATTTATACACACAAATACTCTATGCTCATACTACACACATGTATACCAGACCGTACACCCATATATACACACAAAGACACTCATACACACACTGCTTTTATACACCAAATATATGCATACACTACACATACTGTATACGCATACTCTGCCAACAGACATAAATGGTACACATGTCAACAAACATACACACATGACAGCATACACACGACACACCAGTTAGACACTCCAGTCCGCCCTCTCCCTTTCTGGAGACTACCCCCTTCTGGAAGCCTGATCCTTAGTAGTTTTTGCAGATCCTGGGACAGCAGGGGGAGCAGTTAGTGATAACAGCCTGCATTCAGTGCTGGGATTAAAGAGTACCTGTCACCAAATAAATCTTTTAATATAGTGTTCCTTGTGTAATTAGCAGACACTTTCCCATTCACTTGCTTTTAAAATTATCAACATAAATATGTTTAAAATGTAATAGAAAAAAACGTCCACTAGGTGGCTCTGTTCTGTTCCCTGCCACAATTAATAAAGCGAGTTTGGTCTCCTCCCGGCCTGGCAGGAGTCCAAACTAAGAAAGTGTTTCTCTATGCACTGAGCTTTATTGACAGCTGAACAGAGCCTCACTAAAACATGCATAGAGCCTCACTGAAACATGCAAAGAGCCTCACTGAAACATGCAAAGAGACTAACTGAAACATGCATAGAGCCTCCTTGAAACATGGAAAGACCCTGAGGTCTTCTATTCATCACAGCACTGCAAATATGTGAGGGCCGAAGTGGCCCCCCAGCAGGCTTCAGTGATGTCATGCCTGCTGGGAAATGCCCACTTTCTCCTACTGGGAGATTGCACTATGTGAGCAATAATAAAAGGTATCAAACACAGCTTTTTAAAGGTCTGACATTTTTTTAAGGGTGGGAGGACTGTTATGAGTAGTTAGGGAACATAGCCTGAGAAAGTTTAGAAAAGTTTATTTGGTGACAGGTAATTTTTAAAGGGGGTAGAGAGGTGCAGGACAGGGGAAAATCTGCATGTAGAGGGGTGCAGGGCTGACACACAGAAACACCTCAGCAAAGAGGAGGAGAAAGTTTACAGTGCAAACAGAACTGCACTGAAAAGTCTAGGGGGCGCTACTGATGTAATCACCACAAAGTCAAGTAGCTGTATGCTGAAGATGTGTGCAGGTAGTGCCTCCTAAATGAGATAGATAGCAGCAGCCTGACGGTTCTGCTCTGCATCTCCTAAAATATCACTGTGGGATCTGAGATCACCACCTCACCTCCACCCCTGCTGCTGCCAACTTTGAGACAGTGATTTAAGTGATTTCATTTAACAGGCAGCCTACTGAGGGAGCTAGTAAAGCAGCCCACCGGGAATCTTCCATGAGTAGTACAAACAATAACATCAGTAAGGACACACTAAAGACAATGCCAAGACTTAAGGACCTAGAAAAGTGAAATAGTTGTTTCCATCGTCTGCAATGTCTGCTAAACCAGGAAAGTAGTTTTTCAGACCAGACACAAGACATTTCCTTTAAGGAAAAAACATAAGCAAGCAAAAGCAAAACACAAGTGCCCAAAATACCTTCCACATCATGTTTTCATGGGTTAAATACAGGCCACAAGAGTGAAAGGATGGCGAAAAAACAGATGTTAGAGTAAAATACAATATAGCTTAAAATATAGTGTACCTTCTATTTATACTTGCAATGTGTCTTATGATATTTTTGTCAATGATATTTTTGGGAATTCATACTTTTTTCTTTACTATTTTTGTTATGCAAGTTTATACAGAAACCTGTGCTTGGTAATGTTTCTACTTGGCTAAGCTTAACATGTCCCTGTTATCTAAAAAACATTTTGACATAAGTTTTGATCGGTCCGGGTCTGGGTGTTCAGACCCTCATCGATTATTAAAAGCAGTCAGGTTCCATAAAAAGAACAAACTATAAAAAAAAAAAAAAAAAAAAAAAACAAGCAAAAAAATGCCCTGTCCTGAAGGCCATAAGAGGCCTTGACCTTATCGGGTTAAGGGGATGTACATAAAGCTTAAAGTGCACTTATCACTTAATATATAGTCATTAAATTGTTAACACATTACCAGGCATGCCATTTTTTGAAAATTCTTGGGCTTTCGCCATCAATAGGTATTCTTCCGGCCTCTGAAGAGGCCGGAAGAAGTGCATCTGCACGAAACTACCGGTTGTTGCTTCTGAGCCTCCCGTTCATCCCCGGATTCCCATGACGGTCTCTACGTGCTAAAAAACTAGTTATGCGGGGAGTTGCTGGATTTGTTTTCTCTACTTTACTTAGCATAAAATACTTTTTATATTGGAACACAGCAACCAAATCGACAAAAAAAGGTATGAATGCATTTGTTTAACACCGAGGTGAAATATGTGTCAAAATGAACAAAGCTCAGTGTGCAGGTGAAGACGGCACTCTGTTCATGTGGCTTGTGAACACTGTCAAGCTCTGAATCCTAAGCCTGACTGGTGGAAGGAGAACATGGCTAGCATGACTAGAAGTGGTGCATCCCCTATTTGCGGAATTGCAAAGAGCTCAGTAGAACAGTACTGGAGCACTGTTCTCCTTACATGTCAGGTCCTGGGGCCGATGTGTTAGGCCTGGGGACCACATAGATTTCTCTAAATAAATCAGACATATTCATGTGCAGAGTTTTGCCAAGAAAGGACGATTTACCTTGCTGTTGAGTGGTTTTCTATGAGATACCATGTGGCAGAAAACTTCTCGCTGTTGAAGTCCCCACTTTTTCCCGGAAACAATGCCTCAAAGTCTGAATGTGGTACCTTTCCCCTGCAAAAGCACAAACATGAGCATTATAAAGAGTAAAGTAGACTGGGTCAACATCCAGGTTATTAATGAAAATTGACATAAATGTAAAGTACAAGCTGTCACGCGATAACACCTTTGGAAAAAAATAAGGTTTATATCAAGTATAATTTTAGTCACCCATACCACAGGCTACAGATCATCATCAGTTAGCTGGCATTCACTGTAAAGCGATAGTTTGTAGTCTTTTGATACAGAAAAATATCCAGATAAATAGAGTAGGTGCTCCCCATACAGGTCAGAAATGGATCACTATCTGGTAAGGTGCAGAGTCCCTGCCTGTGTTTGCCTGAGGAAACTGCGCATGCACAGTGAAACGTGTTGCGTCTTGGTAAATAAACGTATCCACTATCCTCCCATCGTTTCGGTTGTGTCATTTGGTACGGTCAGCGCCACTGCAATCCTGGCGTGGGTCTACTGAAGCTAATTCTATTACTCTATCGTTCGGAGGCTGCAGACGTGACCAATATTAATCTAGCAACAGGCGCACTTCATTGTTGTGCATGACTGTACACAACCATCCAGGATAAGTGGCATTTGATCTGTGATCATTCTTACCTTTCCTCTGGTGTGTTACGCTATGGAGTGCTTTTCTTTCTTTTTATAGCGGTGTTTGCCATTGACAGGAAGCAGGAACTAGCAAAAACTCATTATTAGTGCAGTCTTTCTGATAACAATATAAGATTTATGACCATGGCTTTAAAGGTCTTGCACCTAGGGGGCAGTACAGTCAGCTCTGGAAAGCACAGGAGACTACAGAAGTGGTTGGAGCTCCTCACACAGGTAGGAATGGAGAGAGAGTTGCAGCCATTAAAAGAGATGGTCAATGCTGCTTTTAGTTCGGGAGGGTTGGGAACGGGACAAAATAATAGTTGGGAGTTGAATCTTTTGGAAATGGGGACAGGGCGGCTGCCGTTGGTGCTGCTTTATAGCATTTGGCACTGCTAGGGAAGCATTTTGTGCTGCACTGTGGTAATTGGCAGTGTTGGAGAGGTGTTTTGTGCCACAATAGGATGTTCGGCACTGTTGGTGAGATACTTTGTGCCGATCTTTGGTATTTGGTGCTTCTAGGGAACATTATGTGCAGCGCATGGTGGGATTCGGTTGGCACTGCTGAAAGTAAATTACATAGGCACCACATGGTGGTATTTAGCGCTTATCGCTCAGTAATAAAAGTCCATGTGAAGAAGTCTGTAGGTAAAAACTGTTTTAAATGGAGTTTCTAAAAAGCCCATTCACTATAATAGACCATTAGCATAACTACAGTACGAGAAACAGTGTTTCATAACAGCTGTTCATGTCTGAAGAGAATATGTCTGAATTCTTCCCTATGCAGCCATACTAGTAAATCAGATTAAGGAATTTGTGCATTACCCGCAGACCCGTGAACTCGAGTTTCTCCGCTTCCCATGCAGCCTTGGGAATTGCAACGGGAGAAAAGTAACCTGGATTACAGCGTGGATGTGTCTGGCTGAGATCATACACAGGAGATCAGGCCTCCCACATATACATGTTTTCATAGCTCACTGCTGACATGTTCCTCTCTGAGAACTTTAACACTCAGGAAAGAAAGGATATGCTCCAAGGGGCAATCCTAATGGGACCGATGCGGCCAGATCATGTAATGTGTAAAGACAAAACAGGAATCACGTGACCGCTTAACATTGAGCCGCAGCTTGCATTTATATAGGGAGAGCGGTGATTGACATCTAATAAAGGGATGGTTAAATAGTTCTGTAAGTAAGTCACTGCTCAGTAGTGCTTATTCCATAAGAAAGACTATATATATTACATATGCTACAAAGTGATCCCATTACAGGACTGCCCACATGTTCTGCTGCCATATTCATTTCATAGTAAATATTGCATTATTATAGTAATACATTGTGTGTTCTGTGGTTGCAGTGCTGATATTTTGTACTGCCTTCGGCTGTTCGGGCACGCTGAGAGTTGTAGTTTTGCAACAGCTGGAGGCACACTGGTTGGGAAACACTGGCTTATTGGTTAATCGCTTATTTAGGAAAAAGGAGCTTTATTTGGTCTCCTCTGTATTAGGCGATTTACAGTCTTGGCAAATGGTAAGAAGTGACTCAGGGAGTGCTTAAATCACAGCAAAAGGCTGTTAACTTGTCAGAGCGTAGTATATTACTGAGAACAGCACGGGAAAAAAGGATACAAAAGCTTGCCATTTTACACTCCCGAAACAATGACGGCATAGTCTTGGTTAAACGGACACTGTCAGAGTCAAAAACTTTTTATATGTTGTCCGTCTTGGCAAAACATTAAAAAAATGTTTATCTCCTTTTTTGAAGAAATCATGGCTTACAAAAAAAAAAAAAGAAAAAGATCACTAGGGGTCCCCATAGGGCTGGGCGGTATACGGGTTCATACCGAAATTTTTGGGCTGCACGATATGAATTTTTCCCATACCGCAATACCGGTTGGGATCCTCCCCCTTGGGAATCAATGAATTATCAGCCCAGCGCTACGCTGTCCCCACATCGGGGAACTAATCATGTGACCCGCCAGTGCTGTTCTACTCCCCCCACCAAATCATGTTACCCGCCAGCGCTGTTCTGCTCCCCCCACCAAATCATGTTACCCACCAGCCCTGTTCTGCTCCCCCCCCCCCCCAATTAATTATCAGCCCAGCGGGGTACTACTCACATGTCACCCGCAAGCACTGCCCTCCTCCTCTTTGTTGGGGGCTGCCGGTGATGGAACTCTATACTGTACGCCAGTGGTCTCCAACCTGCAGACCTCCAGATGTTGCAAAACTACAACTCCCAGCATGCCCGGACATGCTGGGAGATGTAGTTTTGCAACAGCTGGAGGTTCGCAGGTTTGAGACCACTGCTGTACGCTGTATCCCTATGCCCGGGCTGCAAAAGATAAAGAAAATGAACTGTAACTCACCTACGACGGCCTTACGCTGGGGACGGCAACGTCAGACACCCGTCAGCCTATCACCGGCCGGAGCGATGTCCCACCCCGGTCAGTGATAGGCTGAGCCCACTGTCATGTGAGGAGCTCTGGCCGGCTTCTTACATGACAGTGCGTTTAACCTATCACTGGCCGGGGCGGGACATCGCTGCGGCCGGTGATAAGCTGACGGCTGTCCGACGTTCCCGTCCCCAGCCTGAGGCCGATGTAGGTAAGTTACAGTTCATTTTCTTTATCTTTTGCAGCCCAGGCATAGGGATACAGCGTACAGCAGTGGTCTCAAACCTGCAGACCTCCAGCAGTTGCAAAACTACAACTCACAGCATGACAGGACAGCCGTTGGCTGTCCGGACATGCTGGGAGTTGTAGTTTTGCAACATCTGGAGGTCTGCAGTTGGAGACCACTAGCATATAGTATAGAGTTCCATCGCCGGCGGCCCCCAACAAAGAGGAGGAGGGCAGTGCTTGCGAGTGACATATGTGAGTAGTACCCCGCTGGGCTGATAATTAATTGGGGGGGGGAGCAGAACAGCGCTGGTGGGTAACATGATTTGGGGGGGAGGGGGGAGCAGAACAGCGCTGGCGGGTCACATGATTTGGGGGGGAGGGGGGAGCAGAACAGCGCTGGCGGGTCATATGATTTGGTGGGGAGGGGGGAGCAGAACAGCGCTGGCGGGTCACATGATTTGGTGGGGGGAGCAGAACAGCGCTGGTGGGGGGAGCAGAACAGTGCTGGTGGGTAACATGATTTGGGGGGGGTGTGAAAGAAATACCATTATATACCGTGGAATCGCCATAAGTTACAAAAATACCGTGATAGACATATTTGGTCATACCGCCCAGCTCTAGGTCCCCACACCATCTAGAACATGATTCTGTCCGGCTGCAGCATCATCTTTTTCCCAGCTGAAGTACAGGCAGGGCATAAGTCCACAAGTGAGAGCTGGACTAGCAGTTCTTTGTGCTCACTCCTGTCTTGTCTATCAGACTCCTGTCTGAAAATAGAGAGGAGGAAGTTACAGCGCATCCAGGAGTGATTGGAAGAAGAGACCCAGGGAGGAAGTGAATGCATGGTGAGCAAGGAAGGGGCTTTGGACACACCCCTTCCTGAGCAGTGGAGATCAGTATGAGTGAGCAGCAGTACAGAGGGATTTGTGAGCCAAATGCAGACACTAGACACATAAAAAGGCATGTAAAGAATAAAGTAGCTGCTCCTTAAAAGGGGTTCTCCAGCTTAGAAAAACATATCCCCTATTCAAAGGATATGAGATATCCCTCCTCGCATGGCACCCCGGCTCTCCTCCTGCACAGAGCAGGGGATGGCATGCGCCCTCCATTTATCTCTATGGTAGAGCCGAAGCAATGTACTTGGGTATCTCTGGCTCTGCCATAGAGATGCATGTAGGTTGCGTGTGGCCCAGTGATTTGTGCGGCGGTTGACAGAGCTCTGTGCAGGAGGAGAGCCGGGAAGCAAGGCAGGAGATCATGGGGGATATCAGCGGTCGGACCCCCCACAATCCGAGACTCATCCCCTATCCTTTGGATGGGGGGATACATTTTTCTTAGCTGGACTACTCCTGCTTTCTGGAAATGCCCACCGAGCCAATCACAGAAAGGAGGAGCAGACATTTCCTGTGCATTGGAATGTAACCAGGAAATGGTGAGCAGCGGGAGCCAGATGCATTTCGAAAAGAAGCAGTGAGGGATCATGGAAGAAAGTAGGTATTGTTTTTTATTTTTATGGCACCCTTTCCACTTTATTTATAAATAATTTAATAATGCTTTTAAAGAGGCTATGCATTATCAACATTAAAGTGTTTTTCAGGAACTTGATAGACACCAACAGAACAGAGGAGAGGTCAACGCCTAGGATCAAGATCAGCTGTTTGCCAGAGTAAAAAGAGACAGAAGCAGTCAGCTACATCCAAAGTGTAATAAACGGAGCTGCTGTAACCCAGCACAGCCATAGCGTACAAGGTTGTTTGCTTCTGGCTCTGTTCTCGGTGTATGCAGGTGATATAGTTGTGCTATAAAGTGCTGGGTGTTGGACCACCACAGATGAGAAATTGATGACCTATTCTGAGCATAGGCCATCAGTCAGTAAGTTGCAGTGCTAAACACATGTACTTCCATACAGACCAGCCACTATGTCTGTTTAGGCAACACTAGTAACTTTTCCATCTGACTCCCAGAAAATTCCTAAAAAATACGTAAATCGCCACTTACAAGATCTGTTAGTGAATGGGAACATGCTTGATTACATTATGGAAAAAACTTCAGATAGCTGTCAGTCTGCAGCCCTCTCCCAATCCCTCCCCCCCCCATACACATGGGTGGTTTGGGCAACATAAATGTGAAGTGTAAGGCCAGCAATTCTATATTTAAGTTACAGTCCACTCGCAGAGAATAAATAGGTGCAGGTAATGAAGGTGTCCTGTTCACACCTCTAGTATTCCACTTGTAATGGTGGTGTTACACGTAGAAAACAGCAAACAGCCATATGATCCAATCGAGAAAGAATAATGGAGCACTCATTCCAATTTCAGTAGACATGTGGATACTTCTTTATTTCATAACTCATGTGCCGGCAAGAACATCAAAAAGAAAAGGCAGACTAGCTGGACCGTCGCCCCGTGTGACTGAGAACCCCTCGCTTACCAGCTTGTCTGCCTTCCCTTTTTGATGTTCCTGCCGACACATGAGTTATGAAATAAAGAAGTACCCACATGTCTACTGAAATTGGGGTGAGTGCTCCGTTATTCTTTTTTGGATCATATCTATATTTAGGTTATCTCTCAGATGATTACAAATAAAACAAAGTAGCTTCATTTCTAAATGTTTCACTAAAGCTTTATTAAAGCGTACCCGTCAGATCCAAGAAATGTTTTTTTATATATCACTCCTAATCCTGACCATGTACATCTAATTTTTATGTGTCTATCATCTTTATTTTTTTTTTTTATTACACTTTTAATTTAGCTCACTAGTCTGAATTCCTCTGAAAGGGAGGGGGTGTGGCCTCATTGTGCAGGTCTCTGCCCCCTCCCTCAGTATACTGTCTGCGCACATCTCCCCTAGCATTAGCAAAACTGCAACTTCCAGCTTGTCCTCGCTGACAGCAGTGGGACACAAGCCTGGGACCTCCAGCTATGAGCCCTGCGCTCACAGCTGTCAATCAAGGAAGTGTGTCCATGACATGGGTGATGATGCATGGACATAGCAGGACTAGTATGTGTCTGAGCAGGCAGGGGGGCATATGTTTGACTGGCTTTTTCAGTATGAAATTGCAAAACCTATTTGTTTTGTATGCTTTACAACATATCAAAATTTTTTTTTATCTGACAGTGCCCATTTAAGAGGAAAACCTATAGTACATTTCAAAATTTTAATGCGAGTTGTGATATAAAAAGAAAATCTAAGCTCTTAACTGGATTATATGATAAACAATACTATTAAATAGTTAAACTTCAGTTATTAAGGATGAGCACAACGCACAGCACAAAATCCACAAGCTCTAAAATAAAATCAGCACAATTTTGCAGTGAAGTCCGCAATGTTGAAAATGTGCAGCGAGCGGCCTAACTCAAGTTACGTAAATGCTCCAGTAGATGGCAATGTCATACCAGAAAATAGGAAAGCACTGGGCCGTGGGAAGATCTACTTTGACAATAAGTGGGTGGCTAAAAAATGACTTGGAACCTACTTCACTTTTCAGAATTCATTTTTTATTACTGGGTCTGATCTCTGGTATTGACCCGGTGCAACATACACAACAACAAACATTGCTTTGAGCTCTGACCACAGTGTATGGAGAGTGTTGCTCTGGATCGGAGTGACTTCATCTCCATAATTTGGCAGGAGAAAAAATAAAACGTGTGCTGGGTCTGCAGTTGTAAGGCACAGCTGTTCCAAAAAGAAATCTCCGATGGAAAAAAGAATATCAAGACAAAAGTGAAGTATAATCTGACGGACAAATCATGCTAAATGTCCCCGAACATGCAGAATCATATTGTAGAACAAGGTAGGAATAAATCGCATTCAGTGAAGAATGCAATGTGAGTGGAATGCTATAAAACATGGCTATCACTCACTTATCTACATTTTAAGAAAGGCAAAGTGAATATCTGAGTGTTTCCCACAAGCCCCTCTACATTGTAAGCAGCTAGGGCCATATCTAGTACTTGAGAACCTCAATACCTGCATTTTACGAATAGGGCTCTGTTCACATATAAAAAGGGGTTTTGTGAACAATTCAAATCCATCATGTTATTGGCTCATCGTAGCTGTCAAAGCCAAGGTGCTGGTGTAAACATCATCTAAGATGAATACATTCTTATTACCAGTTTAATTAAAGAAAAAAAGACTAAATGAAAAAAAGTGACTGTAAAATTGCAATAGTACGCTATATGGACAACACTATTCTAATTCTATACGCATTAAAAAACTCTAGTTTCCACTCTTGCACACTTTCTACAAGATTTTGGAGTTGACCCCAAAATGTTCCCACAAAGTTATAAACATACAATTGGTCAAATTGTCTTAAAGGGGTACTCTGCTGCTCAGCGTTTGGAACAAACTGTTCCGAATGCTTGAGTCGGGAGCTCGTGAAGCCATAGCCCTGCCCCCTCATGACATCACGCCCCGCCCCCTCAATGCAAGTCTATGGGAAGGGGCGTGACGACTGTCAAGCCCCCTCCCATAGACTTGCATTGAGAGGGCAGGTAGTGACATTGTGAGGGGGCGGTGCTATGACGTCACGAGCTCCCGGCGCCAACTCCAGCGTTCGGAACTCGTGAAGCATTATGATGTTCTTTGATTGGAACTAAGAACTTTGTTACCAACCCTTGGAAAACACCCCCATAACATTATTCCTCCTCCACCAAACTATAGATTTGGCATAATGCAGTCAGGCAGGTAACGTTCTCCTGGCATTTACCAAATCCAGACTCATCCATCAGACTGACAGAAAGAAGTGTGGTCACTCCATGAAACTCATTTCCACTGGCCCAGAATCCAGTGGTGGTGTACTTTCACCACTATCTGATGCTTGGTATTGTGCTTGGTGATGTGAGGCTTGCATGTAGCTGCCCGGCCATAGAAACCCATGCCATAAGGGTCCCAGACTGCATGGTTAGATGCTTGATATTATACACTTGTACCAATGAAAACACATGAATTGAATGATAAAGAGGTGGAGCACAATATTTCTGTCCATATACTGTATATAGCACAATCCTGTGCAGCCTGAACGTCAGACAAAGGCTGGGATCACACTGTATTTATAAAGTCTGTCATAAGTATAAATTGGCATCCTCAAAGCATGATCTAGGGAGCCCCACTAAATAAACATATACACACATGGGAAATACCCCAAATGAAAATCACTAGCTGACCACATTCGGACCATTGAACTAAAAGGGCTTCAGCAGTAAGCTACGGTATACGCCGGCATCCTTTATTTTTTGACGGGCTGTTGATGCCTACCTACATATCTACTCCATTACCCAGCCTGAAAGCTATTATCTACACAAACACACTGTTACGCCGAGCGCTCCGGGTCCCCGCTCCTCCCCGGAGCGCTCGCTTCACTCTCTCCGCTGCAGCGCTCCGGTCACGTCCTCTGACCCGGGGCGCTGCGATCCCGCTGCCAGCCGGGATGCGATTCGCGATGCGGGTAGCGCCCGCTCGCGATGCGCACCCCGGCTCCCCTACCTGACTCGCTCCCCGTCTGTTCTGTCCCGGCGCGCGCGGCCCCGCTCCCTAGGGCGCGCGCGCGCCGGGTCTCTGCGATTTAAAGGGCCACTGCGCCGCTGATTGGCGCAGTGGTTCCAATTAGGGTAATCACCTGTGCACTTCCCTATATTACCTCACTTCCCTTGCACTCCCTTGCCGGATCTTGTTGCCTTAGTGCCAGTGAAAGCGTTCCTTGTGTGTTCCTTGCCTGTGTTTCCTGACCTTCTGCCGTTGCCCCTGACTACGATCCTTGCTGCCTGCCCCGACCTTCTGCTACGTCCGACCTTGCTTCTGCCTACTCCCTTGTACCGCGCCTATCTTCAGCAGCCAGAGAGGTGAGCCGTTGCTAGTGGATACGACCTGGTCACTACCGCCGCAGCAAGACCATCCCGCTTTGCGGCGGGCTCTGGTGAAAACCAGTAGTGGCTTAGAACCGGTCCGCTAGCACGGTCCTCGCCAATCCCTCTCTGGCACAGAGGATCCACTACCTGCCAGCCGGCATCGTGACAGTAGATCCGGCCATGGATCCCGCTGAAGTTCCTCTGCCAGTTGTCGCTGACCTCACCACGGTGGTCGCCCAGCAGTCACAACAGATAGCGCAACAAGGCCAACAGCTGTCTCAACTGACCGTTATGCTACAACAGTTACTACCACAGCTTCAGCAGTCATCTCCTCCGCCAGCTCCTGCACCTCCTCCGCAGCGAGTGGCCGCTCCTGGGATACGCTTATCCTTGCCGGATAAATTTGATGGGGACTCTAAGTTTTGCCGTGGCTTTCTTTCCCAATGTTCCCTGCATCTGGAGATGATGTCGGACCTGTTTCCCACTGAAAGGTCTAAGGTGGCTTTCGTAGTCAGTCTTCTGTCCGGAAAAGCCCTGTCATGGGCCACACCGCTCTGGGACCGCAATGACCCCGTCACTGCCTCTGTACACTCCTTCTTCTCGGAAATCCGAAGTGTCTTTGAGGAACCTGCCCGAGCCTCTTCTGCTGAGACTGCCCTGTTGAACCTGGTCCAGGGTAATTCTTCCGTTGGCGAGTATGCCGTACAATTCCGTACACTTGCTTCAGAATTGTCCTGGAATAATGAGGCCCTCTGCGCGACCTTCAAAAAAGGCCTATCCAGCAACATTAAAGATGTTCTGGCCGCACGAGAAATCCCTGCTAATCTACATGAACTCATTCACCTAGCCACTCGCATTGACATGCGTTTTTCTGAAAGGCGCCAGGAACTCCGCCAAGATATGGACTCTGTTCGCACGAGGCGTTTCGTCTCCTCGACTCCTCTCTCCTCTGGTCCCCTGCAATCTGTTCCTATGCCTCCCGCCGTGGAGGCTATGCAGGTCGACCGGTCTCGCCTGACACCTCAAGAGAGGACACGACGCCGTATGGAGAACCTCTGCCTGTACTGTGCTAGTACCGAACACTTCCTGAGGGATTGTCCTATCCGTCCTCCCCGCCTGGAAAGACGCACGCTGACTCCGCACAAAGGTGAGACAGTCCTTGATGTCTACTCTGCTTCTCCACGTCTTACTGTGCCTGTGCGGATGTCTGCCTCTGCCTTCTCCTTCCCTGCTGTGGCCTTCTTGGACTCTGGATCTGCAGGAAATTTTATTTTGGCCTCTCTCGTCAACAGGTTCAACATTCCGGTGACCAGTCTCGCCAGACCCCTCTACATCAATTGTGTAAATAATGAAAGATTGGACTGTACCATACGTTTCCGCACGGAGCCCCTTCTTATGAGCATCGGATCTCATCATGAGAGGATTGAACTTTTGGTCCTCCCCAATTGCACCTCGGAAATTCTCCTTGGACTTCCCTGGCTTCAACTTCATTCCCCTACCCTGGATTGGTCCACTGGGGAGATCAAGAGTTGGGGGTCCTCTTGTTCCAAGAACTGTCTAAAACCGGTTCCCAGTAACCCTTGCCGTAACTCTGTGGTTCCTCCAGTAACCGGTCTCCCTAAGGCCTATATGGACTTCGCGGATGTTTTCTGCAAAAAACAAGCTGAGACACTACCTCCTCACAGGCCTTATGATTGCCCTATCGACCTCCTCCCGGGCACTACTCCACCCCGGGGCAGAATTTATCCTCTCTCTGCCCCAGAGACTCTTGCCATGTCCGAATACGTCCAGGAGAATCTAAAGAAGGGCTTTATCCGTAAATCCTCCTCTCCTGCCGGAGCCGGATTTTTCTTTGTGTCCAAAAAAGATGGCTCCCTACGTCCTTGCATTGACTACCGCGGTCTTAATAAAATCACGGTTAAGAACCGCTACCCCTTACCCCTCATCTCTGAACTCTTTGATCGCCTCCAAGGTGCCCACATCTTCACTAAATTGGACTTAAGAGGCGCCTATAACCTCATCCGCATCAGAGAGGGGGACGAGTGGAAAACGGCATTTAACACCAGAGATGGACACTTTGAGTATCTGGTCATGCCCTTTGGACTGTGCAACGCCCCTGCCGTCTTCCAAGACTTTGTCAATGAAATTTTTCGTGATCTGTTATACTCCTGTGTTGTTGTATATCTGGACGATATCCTAATTTTTTCTGCCAATCTAGAAGAACACCGCCAGCATGTCCGTATGGTTCTTCAGAGACTTCGTGACAACCAACTCTATGCCAAAATTGAGAAATGTCTGTTTGAATGCCAATCTCTTCCTTTTCTAGGATATTTGGTCTCTGGCCAGGGACTACAGATGGATCCAGACAAACTCTCTGCCGTCTTAGATTGGCCACGCCCCTCCGGACTCCGTGCTATCCAACGCTTTTTGGGGTTCGCCAATTATTACAGGCAATTTATTCCACATTTTTCTACCATTGTGGCTCCTATCGTGGCTTTAACCAAAAAAAGTGCTGATCCCAAGTCCTGGCCTCCTCAAGCAGAAGACGCCTTTAAACGACTCAAGTCTGCCTTTTCTTCGGCTCCCGTCCTCTCCAGACCTGACCCTTCCAAACCCTTCCTATTGGAGGTTGATGCCTCCTCAGTGGGAGCTGGAGTTGTTCTTCTACAAAAAAATTCTTCCGGGCATGCTGTCACTTGTGGTTTTTTCTCTAGGACCTTCTCTCCAGCGGAGAGGAACTACTCCATCGGGGATCGAGAGCTTCTAGCCATTAAACTAGCACTTGAGGAATGGAGGCATCTGCTGGAGGGATCAAGTTCTCCTGTTATTATCTACACCGACCACAAGAACCTCTCCTACCTCCAGTCTGCCCAACGGCTGAATCCTCGCCAGGCCCGGTGGTCTCTGTTCTTTGCCCGATTTAATTTTGAGATTCACTTTCGTCCTGCCGATAAGAACATTAGGGCCGATGCTCTCTCTCGTTCCTCGGATGCCTCAGAAGTTGATCTCCCTCCGCAACACATCATTCCACCTGACTGCCTGATCTCCACTTCTCCTGCCTCCATCAGGCAGACTCCTCCAGGGAAGACCTTTGTTTCTCCACGCCAACGCCTCGGAATCCTCAAATGGGGTCACTCCTCCCATCTCGCAGGTCATGCGGGCATCAAGAAATCTGTGCAACTCATCTCCCGCTTCTATTGGTGGCCGACTCTGGAGACGGATGTTGGGGACTTTGTGCGAGCCTGCACTATCTGTGCCCGGGATAAGACTCCTCGCCAGAAGCCCGCTGGTTTTCTTCATCCTCTGCCTGTCCCCGAACAGCCTTGGTCTCTGATTGGTATGGATTTTATTACTGATTTACCCCCTTCCCGTGGCAACACTGTTATTTGGGTGGTCGTTGATCGATTCTCCAAAATGGCACATTTCATCCCTCTTCCTGGTCTTCCTTCTGCGCCTCAGTTGGCTAAACAATTTTTTGTACACATTTTTCGTCTTCACGGGTTGCCTACGCAGATTGTCTCGGATAGAGGTGTCCAATTCGTGTCTAAATTCTGGAGGGCTCTCTGTAAACAACTCAAGATTAAATAAAATTTTTCCTCTGCATATCATCCCCAGTCCAATGGACAAGTAGAAAGAATTAACCAGATCTTGGGTGATTATTTGCGACATTTTGTTTCCTCCCGCCAGGATGACTGGGCAGATCTCCTTCCATGGGCCGAATTCTCGTATAACTTCAGGGTCTCTGAATCTTCCTCCAAATCCCCATTTTTCGTGGTGTACGGCCGTCACCCTCTTCCCCCCCTCCCTACCCCCTTGCCCTCTGGTCTGCCCGCTGTGGATGAAATTTCTCGTGACCTTTCCATTATATGGAGAGAGACCCAAAATTCTCTCTTACAGGCTTCTTCACGCATGAAGAGGTTCGCGGATAAGAAAAGAAGAGCTCCCCCCGTTTTTTCCCCTGGAGACAAGGTATGGCTCTCCGCTAAATATGTCCGCTTCCGTGTCCCTAGCTACAAGTTGGGACCACGCTATCTTGGTCCTTTCAAAATTTTGTGTCAAATTAATCCTGTCTCTTATAAACTTCTTCTTCCTCCTTCTCTTCGTATCCCTAATGCCTTTCACGTCTCTCTTCTCAAACCACTCATCCTCAACCGTTTTTCTCCCAAATCTGTTCCTCCCACTCCTGTTTCCGGCTCCTCGGACGTCTTCTCGGTCAAGGAAATTTTGGCTGCCAAAAAGGTCAGAGGGAAAAATTTTTTTTTAGTAGACTGGGAGGGTTGTGGTCCTGAAGAGAGATCCTGGGAACCTGAGGACAACATCCTTGACAAAAGTCTGCTCCTCAGGTTCTCAGGCTCCAAGAAGAGGGGGAGACCCAAGGGGGGGGGTACTGTTACGCCGAGCGCTCCGGGTCCCCGCTCCTCCCCGGAGCGCTCGCTTCACTCTCTCCGCTGCAGCGCTCCGGTCACGTCCTCTGACCCGGGGCGCTGCGATCCCGCTGCCAGCCGGGATGCGATTCGCGATGCGGGTAGCGCCCGCTCGCGATGCGCACCCCGGCTCCCCTACCTGACTCGCTCCCCGTCTGTTCTGTCCCGGCGCGCGCGGCCCCGCTCCCTAGGGCGCGCGCGCGCCGGGTCTCTGCGATTTAAAGGGCCACTGCGCCGCTGATTGGCGCAGTGGTTCCAATTAGGGTAATCACCTGTGCACTTCCCTATATTACCTCACTTCCCTTGCACTCCCTTGCCGGATCTTGTTGCCTTAGTGCCAGTGAAAGCGTTCCTTGTGTGTTCCTTGCCTGTGTTTCCTGACCTTCTGCCGTTGCCCCTGACTACGATCCTTGCTGCCTGCCCCGACCTTCTGCTACGTCCGACCTTGCTTCTGCCTACTCCCTTGTACCGCGCCTATCTTCAGCAGCCAGAGAGGTGAGCCGTTGCTAGTGGATACGACCTGGTCACTACCGCCGCAGCAAGACCATCCCGCTTTGCGGCGGGCTCTGGTGAAAACCAGTAGTGGCTTAGAACCGGTCCACTAGCACGGTCCTCGCCAATCCCTCTCTGGCACAGAGGATCCACTACCTGCCAGCCGGCATCGTGACACACATTGTAGAAAATCCTCAGGTCTTTATCTTTTTCTCATGTAGTAAATTTGAGTAGCCATATTAGTCCGTTGATGCAGATGCAAATATATTTCTTCACTTCTTACAAAAGTCTACTTTGGAGAATAGATGGCCCTAAGACTGATCATGTATTATCTACTGACTATACTCAAATAGGGACGATGCTGCTAGAGCCTGCCCCGGGTACATGGAGCTCTGTCCCTGAGCAGTTGCCACAGTGTGCCCCTGGTGTGTAAGAGTTTGCCTCATGTATACAATGTAAACTCCAAATCTGGCTTTGGTAATCCAAGTCCCATCTTGCATATAGAAGGTCTAATGACGACAGGTATGACAGGTTCCCTATGAGGAGGTTGTCTAATTCTTTATTTTCTCACGATACATAAGAGTGGGATCCCCAGAACTTACAAGTCAAATGGGAGAAACATTTTTTAGTAAAAATATTCTTATTATTCATTCTAGAACCCCAAAAATATTTTGAGCATATGACTGACCTATAAACTCATGAAGACTAAATGGATATATGTCTGAATGTAGTCATTCATTATTTAATCATTTTTGTTCCCATGGGAGTATTTAATGAGCCTCAAATAAAAGCCCAATTTGGGGAGTGTAATATGAGTAATTTTGGGTATGATATATCTGTATAACTACGCTGTATTAGAGTTTATTCAAGGTTTTTTTGGTAGTTTGATGCATAGTTTTCCCCTCATCCCTTCGTTGTTTACCAGTGCAGTACATCCTGCAATGGCTGTGCCTGGTACTGCAGCTGATCAGAGCTCAGTTTTGTTTAAATGGTTACCCTCCTGGAAAAAATTTTTTTTTTTTTTTAATCAACTGGTGCCAGAAAGTTAAACAGATTTGTAAATTACTTCTATTAAAAAATCTTAATCCTTCCTGTACATCTGTTATATGCTCCACAGGAAGTTCTTTTCTTTTTGAATTTCCTTTCTGGCTGACCACAGTGCCCTCTGCTGACACCTCTGTCCATTTTAAGAACTGCCTGGAGCAGGATAGGTTTGCTATGAGGATTTGCTCCTACTCTGGACAGTTCCTAAAATGGTGAAAGGTGTCAGCAGAGAGCACTGTGGACAGACAGAAAGGAAATAAAAAAAAAGAACTTCCTGTGGAGTATAAAGCAGCTGATAAGTACTGGAAGGATTAAGATTTTTTTTTTATAGAAGTAATTTACAAATCTGTTTAACTTTCTGGCACCAGTTGATTTAAGAAAAAATGTTTTTCAGGGGAGTACCCCTTTAAGTGAATGAGACTGAGATAGGAGTCGTACCAAGCACAGGCATTACAGTTTACGGAGCTGTGACTTGCAACGAAAGTTAAAGGGGTATTCCAGGCAAAAACTTTTTTTTATATATCAACTGGCTCCGGAAAGTTAAACAGATTTGTAAATTACTTCTATTAAAAAATCTTAATCCTTCCAATAGTTATTAGCTTCTAAAGTTTTCTGTCTAACTGCTCAATGATGATGTTACGTCCCGGGAGCTGTGCATGATGGGAGAATATCCCCATAGGAACTGCACAGCTCCCGGGACGTGAGTCATCAGAAAGCAGTTAGACAGAAAACAGCAACTCAACTTCAGAAGCTAATAACTATTGGAAGGATTAAGATTTTTTAATAGAAGTAATTTACAAATCTGTTTAACTTTCCGGAGCCAGTTGATATATAAAAAAAGTTTTTGCCTGGAATACCCCTTTAAAGAATTTACAGACTGCTTAGGCCCCTTTAATAAGTTCATCTTTTGGGGTTTTAAGGACCTATCCTAAAGGTATATTCACATGGGCTTATTTTGCTGCAGATTTACTGCTGTGAAAACCTGCAGCACAGTACTCACGTGTGAACGTACCCTAAGTGACACAAACAATGTTAAAAGTCCCTGAAAACCTCCTTACGTGCTTGGATCAAAAAGAATTACGCCTCGCAACATTTAATAAATCTGTCACAAAATAAACTCTAAAAAGCACGAAAGAAAAAAAGAATGACAAAGAAAAAGGCAACACCGATATTTACGTGCCAAATCAACTACTTGGTGATATGTTATTTAAAAAACTAAATTTAAAGAAAAAGTGTATTTATATTATTTAAAACAATATTAGATACATTTAAATATACAATACTGTGTAAAGAGAGCTGTGGGCGCCTTCGCAGTCTCGCAGACCCCAAAAAAAAAAAAAAAGCAGCATGTGGACAAATTAAAACAATAAAACACCACTGAGGACTGCACTGGGAAGAGTTAAGGTTGAGATCCCCAGACCTGGGCCACCCAGCTAGTCTACAAATGCACTGTCCTGCATTCCCAATGGATTTTCTATCAGTCAGCTATGGGACATTTTACATAAACATTCCCCTTCAAATGACTAAAGGCTCCTTTACCTTCAAGCAGGGTGTTTCCTTGGCTTTTATTTTAAGACATTCATCAGAAGAATATCTGTGTATTTGATTTCGCTTGGCCACGCTGGGGAGAAACCGCACTGTTTTTAAACTATTTCTGTTCATCAGTTTCAAAGTGAAATAGAGGAAAATAGATTTTCTGAATGTGCTTCCATTCAGCTCAGCATAAGCAAAATCAAAAAGGGATTAAGAGTTTGCCTCATGTATACCATGTAAATTCGAAATACGGCTTGGGTAATCCGAGTCACGTCTTGGAAGGAGTAGGTGATTTGAAATTATCGGTGTGCCAAATGTTCATCAGTAATATGCACAATGTGAATCATTTGGACTCACACGTGCCATAAACGTGTTCCAATGGACCACAGTTATCCAAACGGACGAAAGATTATATATAATTGTTCAAAACTTGCATTTTTTTGTTATTTTTTGGTGGACATAAACTTGAGCTTGTACTTATTTATATATATTTTTTTAAATGTATCTGATGTGACATACTAAGTATAAAGTTGTATATATTTATTTTTGTCCTATAGTGTGTTATTTTTGTAGGCTGGATATTTTAAGCACTGGACAGGGTTTATGTGGATACCCAGCTTTTATGTAATTTCTTAGGTAACCCTATTTGAAGTTGATGCAAAAATTTTTTGGGGAAGTTTGCAAAAACTAACTAAATAAAATGATTATATATATGTGTGTGTGTGTGTGTGTGTGTGTGTGTATGTGTTTATGTATATCCTTAAGTAATTTTTTAAGTATTACTTTATATAAATAAATATATATATATATATACTAATACAGCTAAAATGTACTATATAATATCTATATATATATTTATTTATTTTTTTGCAAAGAACTAAACTTTTAATTTCAACCAAAAATAGTTGACAAAAAAGTATACAAAAGTACTTAATTTGTTTTAAAACTATATATAGCTCGGTTTACTAAATTATTTGGTTTAAAGCAGCCATTCAATTTTTTTGCTTCTTACAAATGACTGTGCGTAATTTTTTTAAATAACAAGAATTTAACATTTGCCATGAAAATGCCTGGATGGAGCACAATTTTCAAGACAGGTGCTGTGGAGAAAGGGTATGAAGCTACGTGTCTTATTGCCTTGTTATATACGGTGGGGAAAATGGCGCTCCGTTCAGGCATTTAGGCACCAAATTTAAAATGAATGAATAGAATGAACAGTGCTGCTGCCAAAGCGAAAGTAAAAATGTAAGTGGTTAGCCCTAGGAAAATGCCAGCCTATCGGCTACACAGAATCTGTTCTGTTGTCTTGTGACAAAGTCTTGTAAATGTAACAAGACTTTTTAATATGCACTGATGACAACAAACAGCAAAACTGAACAAAACACAGTTCAACTTAGGCAGCGTTCACATCACGATTTCTCCATCTGACTTGAGTACACGATTTTATAACTTAAAATCGTATATAAAGTCAGATCCATTGACCTCCATTAAAAAAATCGGATCAATTACACTCATTCGATTTGATTCGCATCTGATTTCACACGATATTTGTCCGGGTCTGAAATGGGTTTGACCACGATTTCAGACCTGAACAAAAATCGTGTGAAATCAGACGCGGATCAAATCGGATGAGTGTAATGGATCCGATTTTTTTATGGAGGTCAATGGATCCGACTTTATATACGATTTCATACGATTTTAAGTTATAAAATTGTTTAATCTCTAATATCCAGGTTGTTTCCCAATTTAAGTATTTGGGGATTCAGGTGACTTCCTCGGTACATGACTATGTGCAGTGTAATCTGATTCCTCTTCTTGATAAGAGTGCACAAAAGGTTGCAATCTGGAATAAGTTACCCCTGTCGGTTGTTGGACGTACTAATTTAGTGAAGATGGTGTTGATGCCTCAGCTTTTATATGCTCTACAAAACTCCCCGGTATGGATTGCGGTGGTTCATTTTCACAGAATACAGCAACTATTTTGGCTGCTTGTCTGGGGGGGGGGGAAACCGGCCAGGATACAGGTAGAAACTTTGCAGAGGAGTAAGTCCTCTGGTGGGCTGGCTCTTCCTAACCTGTGGATATACTACCTTGCTTCCCAATTACACCAGATTAGGGGATGGGCGGGAACGGCTACTGCTGGTCCAGTGGGTAAGCTGTTTATGGCCAAATATGGTGGGAGGGTCCCATTGCACATTCAAGAAATTGGAGCACTTACTAGGTCTCCGGATGACTCTCCTACCACTAGATTACTCTGCAAATTGTGGGGGTGGGCCAAAAGTATTCTGGGATTGGCGGGCTGCACAAAAATTACTCCTCTATGGCATAACCCAGGGCTGCAGGAATTTTTTACCTTTCATGATGCTGTGTTTTGGGAGTCGAAGGGGCAGTATGTTCTTAATCAACTGTGTACTGAGGGGGTGGTAAGATCGTTTGGGGACCTTCAGACTGAGTTCGGACTACCTCACTCAAATACGACATGTGTATGAGGTGCAGGGTAGGTCGGGCTCGCTGGATAGCCAATAAAACGCAGTTCTGGAGTCGGTGGTTACTAAGAGGGAGTCATTTCCTGCTTATACCGGGAACTACTGGGCTCCTATCATGATGGCTTCCCTCTGTTAGTGCGAGGTAAATGGGAAACAGATTTGGGTCCCTTGTCTGATGATGACTGGTCTACTGTTCTGGCCCTAACTCCTTATTTGTCTCTCTCAGAGGCAAATCGATTGTCTCAGTTATATCTGTTGCATAGGGTATACAAGACACCAGCACTACTGCATAGAATTGGTATAAGAGCTGACTCTGCATGCCCTAGGTGCGGTCAATTAAATTCTCATCTAATACATATGATGTGGGATTGTCCCCACCTTGTCTCTTTTTGGAACGATGTGCTACTCCTAATTCATAGGGTGTATGGAATCACCTTGTCTTTAACCCCCGTTATATTCTTGACTTTCATACAAAAAAAAGATATCAATTAATTCAGCAGTTGCTCTATAAAACAGCCTGCCGAAAAGACTGCCTTTTCAATTTGATATGTTTGCTTAAACAAAAATTTATTTTAGTGGTGAATGAGTTTTAACACTGACAAACGTAAGGGGGTGCACATAGGAAACTAAAACACATGCAAACATTACTTATTAAATGTGAAAAAACTAGGTAAAACTGAAATGAAAACGGACTTTAAAAATTTAGTTAAAGGAGTTATCCAGGATAAGAAAAACAACTGTCAGCACCACACCTGTCCCCATGTTGTTAGTGGTATTCCAGCAAAGTACCATTGAAGTGAATGTAGCAAAGTTGTAATACCACACACAACCTGAGAATAGGATTGGTGCAGTTTTTGAAAGAAATAAGCTCTGTTTTTCTATTCCTGGATAACTCTTAACAGTAAATTGAACCATAGCAACCAGTGTCAGGCAGCTGCTGACAAGGCAAATAAGATCATGTGGTCCATGAAAGAGGAACACATCCACATAATTAGAACATGGTACTACAAAACACTGGCCGGATAACACATTTAAAATAAAGTACATTTTTGGCTATTAGTGCACAAAAGAAAGTGATACAGTGATCTTCAGCAAGTTTAAAAGCAGCAACAAGAGTAATAAGTGCAATGCGAGGACAACAGTGCTAAGAAAGATTATGAAAGTTAGGGTTATTTGGTTTAGCGAAAATATGTCTGAGGGGCGACCTAATGACTATTTTTGAAATTGACCTGTCAGTAGGTTTTTAGGATATAAAGTAAGGACATGGCTGTATAGGACTTCTGACCCTGAGTCTGTAAATACCTCTCGTTAGTCAACTGACCCCTCCAGTGCAGAGATTTGAAGAGATATGCAAATTGGGCATTAGAGCCCAATGGGCATTTACTCCTAGCAGCTAGTCCCTCCCTCCCCTTCACCAGTAAGTCACTCATCTTTGCACTGGTCAAATTCTCTATCCCCAAATGACAAGGGAGTAACTAAATAGTTTAGAGGGTGAACTGTTCTGGCTCTAGGAGCCAAAGGGAACACCAAGTTGGCACCAATGTCTAATTTACATTTCTTTTCTTTGCACCGAAGGTGGTCAATTAACTAATGAGAGGTATGTACAGAGTCATGGTCAAAAGCCCTATAAAGTCATGTCCTTACTTTATACCCTTAGATAAAAGGCCTATTTTAAATATATCATGGGACAAAACAGATATATCTTCCATGATCTATACATACCCAGGAAGCTATATATAACGATGAGACATCCCCTCTGTCTAGAAGAAGGAAGGTTTGTGTTTAAATATAAAAAGGGATTCTTTACTGTAAGAGCATTAAAACTATGGATCTTTCTGCCAGAGGAAGTGGTTATGGTGAACTCAATAAAAGAGTTCAAAAGGGGCCCATATACATTTTTTGAATGTAAAAATATTGCATGTTATAGTTATTTGGAGAAGGGCTGCTGATCAAGTGATTTTGAGTCAGGAATGTTTCTTTTCCTAAGGTGAGGAAAACTGGCTTCAACCTCATTTTTTTTGTTTTCCTCTGGATCAACATTGTAATATAATAGGCTGAAGCACTAGATGGATAGATGTCTCTTTTTCACCCCATAAACCATGTGTTTATGCTACAAACTATGTTTTATTGGGCAACTTTTTTTAGGAACTGGTCACATTTTGCAGCTTTGTCAGGGGGCAACATTGCAGTTTTACTGTGATTTTGGAAATCACAACAAAAAATAAACAAGAAAATAAAAAACGAAAACACAAAATTACACGAAAAAAAAAAAAAAAAAAAACGACCAAAGAGGATCAAAACACTTAACCACCTGCAAATAGTAACACCCTCATGTTCAACAATACCATGTTTACCTCAGATGTGTAATGAAAGCCGTACCTTGACGTCAGCCTCTTGTCTGCGGGAAGTATATATAGTCAGTTATGTACGGCTCTGTACACACAGAGATACAATCAGGAGGACACAAAGAGATGTGGCATGCAGCCAGGACACTACATGCTACATTTCAACAAGTGATTCACTTGTTAAACATATGACATACAGTTGAAAATACAAAAGCTTAGAGGATGGATAGATTGCTATACTAGGTCACCCGCAAAGCCTCCTCTTGCTGTAGAGAAGATTAATTAGTACAAGTGCTTTACTATTAGCCATTTTATTTTATAAGTTGGTTACATTACAAATACCTGGATGTGATTCAGAAAGAAACTAACTTACAGGTCAGCCCAATGGGGAAGATTTATCAATACCTGTCCAGAGGAAAAGTTGCTGAGGCCTCTGAAAAATGAAAGAAGCGATCTGATTGGTTGCTATGGGCAACTCAGCAACTTTTTTTCTAGACAGGTTTTGATAAATCTCCCCCAATATTCCTATATTCCTTCATCTGAAGTACATTTACAGACATTAATATCTTAGAGACCTATAAATAATAAAATATGTTTTGCACAATAAGTATTATAAGCACTAGATTTCCCACTCTTTAAAAGGAGCAACCTCTTCAGCAGTTACCAGGTGAGTAGGTTCCCTCATGCTCATCCACTCGGCATTCGGTAATATCACAATGCAAACTTTACATTTCCAGCATAGAACAAAAGACTGCACTAACACTACCATCAAACATATTGGCCCTCTTTTAATATTGTAAACCCGATATGTTTTGTCGGGTTGTGCGCCAGATTATGGCCAGAAATTCTGTCTGCGCCAGAATGTGCGCCAGAATTGAAAAAATAAATAAAAAAAACTCGACTAACTCTCCATTTTACTTAGAAAACCCCAAAAAGGGGCGTGGCCGTCGTGGAAAGGGGGCATGGTCACCGAAAGGGGGCGTGTTCCCGTCAAAAACCCAACATATTTCCTAAGGTTTCCACAGAAAATGTGGTGGATTGGAGCTGAGGAAAACCCCACAGATCAGAACATGTGTAAAAAAAGCAAAGTATAGGGAAAGTGGAAAATGTAGGGAAACCTTAGCAGATACCGTGGAAAAAAATTGTAGGGAATTAAAACCCACAAAGAAACCTACACAACACTCTTAGTAAATAAGGGCCATTAACTTAAAAGGAAGGTACGACCACGTTCATTTGCTACAGATTATATAAAAAGATGTCTTACCTGTCGATGTCGATACCCAAGGGATTAGCAGGTCTTTGAGATAGAGGAGATATCCCTTTATTCCTATCTGTGCGTAAATCATAATAATTCATTTCTTCTACCCATACTGCTGACGCATCCAAAATACCTACAGGAAAAAGTGAAATAATGCATAACACATTCCTAATCAATCCAGTTTGCTGTGCACTTTCACAATTTATTGTTTTAGGCAACAATACCATAGCCAGATGCCTCTTAAAGGGAACCAGTCACGTATAACATGCAGGCATCATGTTTTAGAGCAGAAGGAGCAGAGCAGATATATAGATTTGTGGGAAAAGTTTTAGGATAACTTATCATTTATTCATGTAAATCTCTGCTTATTCTGGACTAAGCAGTCACCGGGGAGGTGCTAATCAGTGATTGACAGCTCTATATATGCACACATACACAAATAGCTGTACATCACAAAGTAAAACCACCCACCTGACTACTTAGCCAAAAATGAGCAGAGATTTCTACTGCTCCTAACCTACAAAAGATTGACACTGTAATATTATCAATACAGAATCTTTATTGAAAATGATACATGACAAAAATAGCACTCCCATTAAAATGACCCATCCTATAAAATACACATACCCCCAAGAAAACAACAAAATCAGATGGGGAGCATCAGAAAACAATGACCTCTACATTTTTTGTCACCAATGAGTAGAAAACTGGAAAGTTAGGCTGCCAGTTAAACGGGTAATCCGGTGGAAAAAAAATAATGAACTGGTGCCAGAAAGTTTAACAGATTTGTAAATTACTTCTATTAAAAAATCTTCTTTACTTTTTGAATTTATTTTTTGTGTTGTCTTTTTTGTGCTGACACCTCTGTCCTTGTCAGGAACTGTCCAGAGCAACATAGGTTTGCTATGGGGATTTTCTCCTGCTCTGGACAGTTCCTGATACGGGCATCAGGTGTCAGCAGAGAGCACTGTGGACAACACAAAAAAGAAATTAAAAAAATAAAGATTTTCCTCTGTAGCAATCAGCTGCTAAAAAGTACTGACAGGATTAAGATTTTTGAATAGAAGTAATTAACAAACCTTTTAACTTTCTGGCACCAGTTCATTTAAAAAAATAAAAATAAAAAAATAAAGGTTTTCCACCGGAGTACCCCTTTAAATAGGGTTTGTCAGATCATTAAGGAAATTGGCACCAATTGCCAGATTAGCACCAATAACTTGCAGGTATCTGAAAGTGTTCTCTAATTTTGATCAGTGTTCTTTTTTAATTATCTAATTTACATTTTTATTCTGTGCTTTACAATAAATACAATTTATGAAATAAGCTTAATATACTGCTATTTTACTCATGTTAGGATATATTCACATAGGACTACACTATGACCTTAACATTTAGGAAATTGTGTGTTGTTCTCTAATTTTGATCTCCAGTGTATGAGTTAAAAAAAAAGGCCTTGGTTGAATGCCACAGAAAAGCATCTGCCAGCCATAGGTTGTACCACTGTAAAATCTATTAGGTACTGCTCTGCGGAATAGCACAGTTTCCATATTGTTTTTCTTGCTGTATACCAACCTTTCTCTTTTGGCCTTAACTTGGTTAGTGTAACACTAAGGGGGAGATTTATCAAACTGTGTGAGAGAAAAAATGGAGTGATTTTCCCACAGTAACCAATCACAGCTCAGCTTTCACTTTACCACAGTTCATTAGCTGAGCTGTGATTGGTTGCTGTGGCTAAATAACAAAAAAAAAATTTTCTCTCACACAGTTTGATAAATCTGGGCCTATATGTTTAGTGTAACTTTCCCGTCATACATGCAAATGTAAAGTGAACAAATACATAGGGGAACAATATCATGTATGGTATCTATAACATTACACAGTAAATACAGAATCCAAAAGTCCAAACTTCTAGATCATCATTTAGATATAACGTATATACTCGAGTATAAGCCAAGTTTTTCAGCACGATTTTTCGTGCTGAAAACGCCTCCCTCGGCTTATACTCTCCCTCGGCTTATACTCTCCACCTGTCAATCCCTTCATCAGTGGTCTTCAACCTGCGGAACTCCAGATGTTGCGAAATTACAACTCCCAGCAAGCCCGGAAAGCCATCGGCTGTCCGGGCATGCTGGGTGTTGTAGTTTTGAAACCTCTGGAGGTCCGCAGGTTGAAGACCACTGCAGCCATCGTCATCATCCCCCTTTTGTTTTGTACTCACCTCCCCTCGGCGGGAAGTTAGGGTGAGCTGGTCAGGGCCATCTATGCTGCAGGAACCGTCCGGTGGGGATGGTTAGTCGTTGCGGGCTGTCCATTTTCACCAGGGGGGCCTCTTCTCCGCGCTTCGGGCCCGGAGTAGTGACGTTGCTTTGGCAACGACGCACAGGGACATTCATGCGCAACGTCCCTGGGCGTCGTCGTCAAGGCAACGCACTAGTCCGGGCCCAAAGCGCGGAGAAGAGCCCCCCCCCCCCCCCCACGGTGAAAATGGACAGCCTGCAACGACTAACCACCCCGACCAGACGGTCCCTGCAGCATAAATGGCCCTAACTTCCCGCCGAGGGGAGGTGAGTACAAAACAAAGGGGGGGGGGGGCTGCAGTGGTCTTCAACCTGCGGACCTCCAGAGGTTTCAAAACTACAACACCCAGAATGCCCGGACTTGTAGTTTTGCAACATCTGGAGGTCCGCAGGTTGAAGGCCACTGATGAAGGGATTGACAGGCGGTGATGATGAAGGGGGGGATGATGACGGGGGTCTGGATGATTACATGGGGGGATGATGTATTTCCCACCCTAGGCTTATAGTCAAGTCAATAACTTTTCCTGGGTTTCTGGAGTAAAATTAGGGGCCTCGGCTTATATTCGGGTCGGCTAATACTCGAGTATATATGGTATAGAGGGGAATTTATCAAACAATTAAGACAGCTTTTTTCGTCTATATTTATGGCAGAAAAAGTTGCAGGCTGGTCCCGTGCAACTTTTCCTTCAACATTTCATTACACTGTTTACTTTTGATGACCACAAAGTGATCTGATTTAGATCACTTTGTGCAGTGGTCACTAATTAATCATGTGCAACTTTTCTGCGAAAAGTTGCAGAAAAGTCACACAGCCCAGATATAGAAGAATTCACAGGGCAATTCAACCCTGCCCTATATGTCTCCATACAACATCTGTATTAACGCCCGCCACTGCTCTGCGACATTTAAACAGAGCAGTTTAGCAGGCATTCATCAACGTCCATGTGCCATTTGATAAACTTGGCGCACGGACGTCACTTTGCCCGCAACTTTTTCTTATCTAAACTGAACTAAAAGCAAGTTCAGTTTTGATAAATGCTCCTCATAGTCACAAACAGTAAGAATCTCGGCAGTGAACTTTAAAATGCCAGCATTTCTGACTGCTTCTTGGATATTGTCTTATAGCATTGTATGTAATGACAATTTTGCTACCTAGCTATATTGACCTTTACTTGTGTGAAGGATTGCTTGCCTAGTACTTGACAGCCAAGCTCTTAGATAGGTGACAAATGGACTACAAGCAGTCAAAGGATAAGGTGTCAAACCTTTCCCTGTACATAAGATAATTCCGTGTACAATCACAAGTGACAAAAATAAAAGAAGTGCCAAATAATGTAAAACAAATAAAAGAAAGAAAAATACAGACATCATGATAAGTGTATTTTACAGTTTTACAGCAAACAGTGGAATTTGACAGATAAAAATAAATTACCAATTTTGTCAGGCTTGACCAACTTGAAAAATACAGTTGAAGTCCCCTTTCCTCCAGATTTTGTTGTAACAATGATGTCTCCTTTATCATTCTTGTCTTGTCCAACCCGACAAACTATTTTGCTGGCAGATATCCACTCTGCTGTCAGAAGACAATTGTGTCCACATATGGTTAAACCTGTAAAACAGCAAAATAGAAATGTATAAGTTCTTCATACTTAGTACTATTTTACTATTTATCTGGGCCTGTAAAAACTGTGTGCACTACGATATTGTCTGACCAGTTTACAATACCAGTCAAAAGTTAAAATCAACGCAACGAAATGCTGGTTTCTCTGATTTGGAGAATTTTTGAATAGCGTTAAAGGGGTATTCCGGCTTTAGACATTTTATCTCCTATCCAAACGCACATAACGCGGGTGCTGCAGGGAGATTGCGGGGGGTCCCAGTTCTATCAGACAGGAGAGAGCACAGAGGAGTGCTATCAGACAGGAGAGAGCACAGAGGAGTGCTATCAGACAGGAGAGAGCACAGAGGAGTGCTATCAAACAGGAGAGAGCACAGAGGAGTACTATCAGACAGGAGAGAGCACAGAGGAGTGCTATCAAACAGGAGAGAGCACAGAGGAGTACTATCAGACAGGAGAGAGCACAGAGGAGTGCTATCAGACAGGAGAGAGCACAGAGGAGTGCTATCAGACAGGAGAGAGCACAGAGGAGTCCTATCAGACAGGAGAGAGCACAGAGGAGTGCTATCAGACAGGAGAGAGCACAGAGGAGTGCTATCAGACAGGAGAGAGCACAGAGGAGTGCTATCAGACAGGAGAGAGCACAGAGGAGTGCTATCAGACAGGAGAGAGCACAGAGGAGTGCTATCAGACAGGAGAGAGCACAGAGGAGTGCTATCAGACAGGAGAGAGCACAGAGGAGTCCTATCAGACAGGAGAGAGCACAGAGGAGTGCTATCAGACAGGAGAGAGCACAGAGGAGTGCTATCAGACAGGAGAGAGCACAGAGGAGTGCTATCAGACAGGAGAGAGCACAGAGGAGTGCTATTAGACAGGAGAGAGCACAGAGGAGTGCTATCAGACAGGAGAGAGCACAGAGGAGTACTATCAGACAGGAGAGAGCACAGAGGAGTGCTATCAGACAGGAGAGAGCACAGAGGAGTGCTATCAGACAGGAGAGAGCACAGAGGAGTCCTATCAGACAGGAGAGAGCACAGAGGAGTCCTATCAGACAGGAGAGAGCACAGAGGAGTGCTATCACAGGAGAGAGCACAGAGGAGTGCTATCAGACAGGAGAGAGCACAGAGGAGTGCTATCAGACAGGATATAGCACAAAGGAGTGCTAGCACACCTTCACTTACTGGACTTTGTCCATGCCTGTGCTTCAGCTTGGATAAAGCCATGATTTTATAAGCAATGATTTATATAAAAAGGGAATACAATTGTCTAATGAAGTATATTAGAAAGGTTAATGTTTTGCCAAGATGCACAACATATAAAAAGTTTTTAAACCAGACAGTGTCCATTTAACCCCTTAAAGGGGTACGCTAGGGAAGTTAAGAAAAATAAAAATGCCCCAAAGCCACCATAATACCTGTTCTGTGTCCCCTGTAGTTATCCATGTGGTTTTGGCATCTCCTTTGGCCCCTGATGACTCCTAAATACTTTTTCTTTGTTTGGAGCACAGACTACAATTTCCAGAAGTCAGTGCAGCTCTGTGTAATTGCTGCCAGCCAATTGCTTTCACTATCTGTGTGCAGGCTTACACTGCAGCTCACACACACTGTATGTGTCTTTTCTTTCATACTATCCTTCCTCCAGCAATAAACCATGCTGTGCTCTGCATAGCAGGAGCCAGTGATTAGATTTTCAGCAGAAAAACAGCAGCTATGTGCTCGGTTGTGACTATGAATCTTCACCGTTTTCCTCACACAGGGAGGGGAGGGGGAAGGGAGGTGTGGCTGTACAGCCAGTGCTCTAGTTCAAACAGAAATCAGACAGAAATCAGGTGGTGTTGTCCAGAAGGGAGGGGGGCTAGTCTCAATGAGGGGTTTACCCCAAGTCAAGGTGGATTTTAGAATTACATTTTTCTCTCATTTCCTGCCTGTAAGTGACAGCTGAAAGAGCTAAACTGCTATATATAGCTAATGAATGATATTTAGACAAATACATAGGTTGGTGTGAGGGAAAGGATGGCCTATGGGTTTAGTTCCCTGGAGTAGCCCTTTAAGGACTCAGCCCATTTTGGCCTTAACCCCTTAAGGACCGGGGTTTTTTCCGTTTTTGCATTTTCGTTTTTTGCTCCTTGCCTTTAAAAAATCATAACTCTTTCAATTTTGCATCTAAAAATCCATATGATGGCTTATTTTTTGCACCACCAATTCTACTTTGTAATGACGTCAGTCATTGTGCCCAAAAATCTACGGTGAAACGGGAAAAAAAATCCTTGTGAGACAAAATTGAAAAAAAAAAACGCCATTTTGTAACTTTTGGGGGCTTCCGTTTCTACGTAGTACATTTTTCGGTAAAAATGACACCTTACCTTTATTCTGTAGGTCCATATGATTAAAATGATACCCTACTTATACAGGTTTGAATTTGTCGCACTTCTGGAAAAAATCATAACTTCATGCAGAAAAATTTATACGTTTAAAATTGTCATCTTCTGACCCCTATAACTTTTTTATTTTTCCGTGTATGGGGCGGTATGAGGGCTCATTTTTTGCGCCGTGATCTGAAGTTTTTAACGGTACCATTTTTGCATTGATAGGACTTATTGATCGCTTTTTATTCATTTTTTCATGATATAAAAAGTGACCAAAAATGCACTATTTTGGACTTTGGAATTTTTTTGCGCGCACGCCATTGACCGTGCGGTTTAATTAACGATATATTTTTATAATTCGGACATTTCCGCACGCGGCGATACCATTTATGTTTATTTTTATTTTTATTTACACTGTGTTTTTTCTTTTATGGGAAAAGGGGGGTGATTCAAACTTTTAATAGGGAAGGGGTTAAATGATGTTTATTCACTTTTTTTTTGCACTTTTTTTTTGCAGTGTTATAGGTCCCATAGGGACCTATAACACTGCACACACTGATCTTTTACATTGATCACTGGTTTCTCATAAGAAACCAGTGATCGATGATTCTGCCGCATGACTGCTCATGCCTGGATCTCAGGCACTGAGCTGTCATTCGGCGATCGGACAGCGAGGAGGCAGGTAGGGGCCCTCCCGCTGTCCTGTCAGCTGTTCGGGATGCCGCGATTTCACCGCGGCTATCCCGAACAGCCCACTGAGCTAGCCGGCATGCTTTCGGTTTCACTTTAGACGCGGCGTTCAACTTTGAACGCCGCGTCTAAAGGGTTAATAGCGCGCGGCACAGCGATCAATGCCGCGCGCTATTAGCCACGGGTCCCGGCCACGGGTCCGGGCCCGAACCGCTATGACGCGGGGCCACGCCGTGGCCCCGCGTTATAGATCGGGAGTGGACACATGACGTTCCAGTACGTCATGTGTCCTTAAGGGGTTAAAGGGGTACTCCAGTGGAAAACATTTTTTTTTAATCAACTGGTACCAGAAAGTTAGAAAGTTAAACAGATTTGTAAATTACTTCTATTAAAAAATATTTACCCTTCCTGTACTTATTAGCTGTTGTATACCACAAAGAAAATTCTTTTCTTTTTGGATTACTTTTTTTTTTTTCTGTCCACGGTGCTCTCTGCTGACACCTCTGTCCGTATCAGGAACTGTCCAGAACAGGAGCAAATACCCATAGCAAACATATGCTGCTCTGGACAGTACCTGATACAGACAGAGGTGTCAGCAGAGAACACTGTAAACAGAAAAAAAAAAAAAAAGTCCAAAAACAAAAAAAACTTTCTCTGTAATATACAGCCGTTAAGAAGTACTGGAAGGACTTCCGGTTACGGCACGCACATGTAAGCAGGGCAGAGGCGAACCTCCTCCCTGCCGCCGCACTTACCTGCTATTTTACCCGGCGCCAAGGGTCACACCGGAGTCCGCTCCACCCAGGGACATCGGGTAAGCCTCCGGTGAATGGAGCGGTACCTGCAACGGACCGCGCAGCTGCCGCTCTCCTCCTCACAGCCCCGGCCGGCGCAGCTGCCCGCGAACCCAAAGATGGCGCCCGTGCCTCTCTCCTCAGCCTCCACCGCAGAGCTCCTCCAGGAGGACTTGGATGAGCTGCCAGAGGCCCCTGCTCACCCTCACCCTGGCAGCCAGCACACTCTAGAAGGGGGACAGGATTCAGTCCTGGCTGGTCCCTGCAAGGCCCCCCACACTGTTACCCCCCCCCCCCCCAGAAAGTAAGGGGCCTGCATCTTCCCCTGCTACAGCCATCGCAACCTGCAGTGCCTCAGCTCCAGCCCCCACCTCCCTCACACCAGCACCCCAGCCCACAGCTCCAAAGCCTGAAGCACCCTTCTCACCGCAGCAGCTATGCTCTCTTTCAGCTGCCTCCATGGACTACATGGCTGCAGAAGTGGCCAAACGCATTGGTCCTAATGTGCAAAAAATTCTCCAGGACATAGTGCGCTATTCTCTCCAGCAACTACAACTCGAAATAACGTCTCATGCAACGAGATTGGATGAAGTGGAACACAGGGTCCAGGCCAGGGAAGATGTGGATGCTGTTCTGAAATCTAAATTATGCAGTGCGGAGGTGGAATTGATCAGAATGAGTGAAAAATTGGAGGATCTTGAAAATCATTCTCGACGCAATAACTTGTGTATGGTTGGAGTAAAAGAGGACATTGCTTCTCCAAAGCTGCAGTCGTTCTGTGAAAGGGATCGGCCACAGTCCCTTGGCTTATCACACCCAGTTCGTGTGGAACGGGCCCATCGCATTGGCCCTGCTCCAGAAAAGCAACGTGGCTCTTCCCAAGCTTTGGCTGAGAGACCGCACCAGGCCATATTTAAACTTTTGGACTTTAATGACAAGGTGGACATACTAAGGGCCTACAGGAGACGCTCTCATTATCAAGGGCATGAAACTTTTGCTTTTTGAGGACTACTCTGTTGAAGTGGCGAAACGTGCCTTTAGCTTAGTGTGCACCTTCCTGTATCATGCAATTGCATTTATAGTTATTGTCAATTTTATCTTTCATTCTCTTTGTGCACTATAGGAACTTCCATTTGCTGGGGGCGGGGGGAGGGCCTTAGCCTTGGGGAACCTTATGTGTGCGAAAAAAGGGAGTCTCGTTCCCAAGTCTCGGGGAGAGCTAGCCTCCTATTGCAACCCGAGGGGTTATTTTTATGTTTAGATTGTTTTTGGTTTAATTCTCATTCACTTACATCACTGTCTTTCTGTGCCCTTCATTTATATATGTTACCTAGTGCGGAACATGGCCACCTTACCATCTCAGTCAGAGATGCCTCCCCTCCCGCTCTCCACGCCTTACTCTACCACAAATGCCATCTCCTACGCACCTCACTCCAAATGTCTGACCACAAATGTCATCCTGTTCTTCCCCAGTGCCAACATTTACTCTCACTCTCTCAGGCTCGTTTCCCCCGATACATATGCACATTATGATCACCAGTTACCTGGAACGTGAAGGGGCTTAAATCCCCTCACAAGCGTCGAATGGTCCTACGACATCTCAAACGCCTTAAACCTGATATCGCATTATTGCAGGAAACCCATTTGTCTCTAGGAGACTTTGCCCGCATGCAACAATAATGGGTGGGTCAAGTATACGGTTCGCCAGCTATGGAGGGTAGGGCGGGGGTCCTTACTCTTTTACACAAAGCTTTCTCTTATAAATTTTCTCTCCCATGTGGCAGATGATGAGGGGAGGGTCTCCCATCTACTTCTGGATCACCGGGGGGAACATTATAGTATTCACAATGTCTACAATGATACAAACACTACGTTTTTCCACACCCTGTCACGGTCTCTTCAGGGGGTGAGGGCACATCACATGATTATGGGTGGCGATCTCAATACGGTGCATGACACGTTAGTCGACAGGAAGAATGCCGCAAACTCGGCGCCGGTAGTTCGGTTACATGACAGGGTCCTCCCAGTCTTCCTGGAAGAGACTGGACTGCAGGATGTCTGGCGCATGAGAAATCCAGATTCCCGCGACTTCACATACTACTCTAGTGTTCACCAGGCAGGGTCACGTATGGATTATCTCCTCCTCAGCCAGTCTCTAACACGTAAGGTGGCTACAGTTGAAATCATGGATCTGGTAATATCGGATCATGCCCCGGTTCTCCTCGAGCTCCAGCCCTCCTGTCCTAAAGGCACAGACTTTATTTGGCGTTTCCCTTCCTTCTTGGTTAAGTATGAGTCATTTCTTGACCTACTACAGGCGTGGTGGCTGGAGTTCGAAGCAGACAATCGCTCACATAGGACAGACCCACAGCTTTACTGGAATGCTGTGAAAGCAGTCATGCGCGGCAAGATTATGGCTCATGTAGCATCCCTGAAATGAACAGCCCAGTTCAACTATCAACGCGCTAGCGATAATTTACGTTCCACGTATGCCACTTATCTTCACAACCCCACGGACTCGCATAGATTCGCTTGGTCAGCAGCGAGGGCCACTTTTGAGTTGCGCCTTGATAGGAGTGAACGTTTGCACCGCTCGTACTTTGATACTGAACTATTCCGAAATGGTAACAAAGCAGGAAGGCTATTGGCACGGTTAGCCAAGGGTCGTTCACTGCCCCCAATGATCTCGGCACTTCGGGATAGCTCGGGAACGGTGCAAACGGATCCTCACCGCATTAATGGTGTGTTTGCTGGATTTTATGAGACGTATGCTAGCCCCAACACGGACTCTTCAGCAGGCCTGGACTTTTTGGACGACCTGTCCCTCCCGTCCCTTACTGACGCTCAGCGGTCTGAACTGAACGCTGATGTCACAGCAGAAGAGGTTCGCTCAACGATAAAGACTCTCCACAATGGTAAGGCCCCGGGTCCAGACGGGTATCCTGGAGAATCAAATAGTCCCATGTTTAAGGGAGGTCTTTAATGGCTTCCTGCACACGGGTAGGCTCCCTGACACGGCGAGTATGGCTTATATCAAGTTCTTACCGAAGCCGGGCAAGGACCCGTTATGTCCGAGTTCCTATAGACCAATCTCGCTTATTGATCAAGATGTTAAAGTGCTCTCAAAAATGTTAGCTAACCGTCTAGCAAGATTTCTGCCGGGACTTGAGGGATCTCACCAGGTTGGGTTTGTCCGTCATCGCTCAGCTACCTTCAATGTCCGCAAGGTCCCTGCTGTGCTTGACTCTGTGCAGCATCAGCCCAAGCCCATGGCTCAACCAGCCCTTTTGTCACTAGATGCCGAAAAGGCTTTTGACAATGTTAATTGGGCGTGGCTTGACTTGATGTTGGACAGATTTGGCATCACGGGGGCGTTCTGGACTTATTTATCGGGTATATACTCTTCCCCTAGGGCCAGGATACACACGCCGGGGATCTTGTCTTCTCCATTCTCTCTTTTCAAGGGGACCAGGCAAGGCTGTCCCCTGTCACAGCTCCTTTTCGATCTGGTGTTGGAGCCTCTGGCTCAGCACATTTTGCTCTCCTCCGAAACTGTCAAATTAGCAATGTTTGCTGATGATGTGTTAATTTTTCTCAGCAATCCCACGACGGTGTTACCTACCCTACTTGAGAACTTGCAGTCTTACGGGGCTTTCTCGGGTTATAAAATTAACATAGACAAAACTGAGCTGTTACCTATAGGTAGGTTCCCCCCCCCAGCGATGGCTTCCAGACATAGCTCACTTGTGCCTCAAGGTTGCGACCACAGCAATCATCTATCTAGGCATACATATAGGCAAAACCTCGGATTCATTATACTCTTTAATCTTCCCTTATCGTTCCTGGGTCGTTGTCACCTCATAAAAATGGTGAGCTTCTCCCGCTTACTCTATCCATTACAAACTCTGCCTTTACTATTGAAACACGCTGATGTTTGTTCACTGAACTCGGCTTTTACTTCTTTTATATGGGCGGGCAAGCGACCCCGTATAGCTTTACAAAAATGAATGCTCGGTAAATTGGTGGGAGGTTTAAATTTCCCAAATATTAGAGGGTATAATCTAGTCTGTCTTTTCCGTTATGTCGTGGGTTGGATCCATGGCTCCTCATACTATGCTAATGTTCCCCTAGAAAAAGCAATGGCGGCACCGTGGAACCTAACGGCGTTATTGCACACCTCATATTCCCTCTTACCACCCCAAGTCAGACGCTCTATATTACTCCGTGACACTTTAGTTACATGGAAAGAAATTAGAAAGTTATTCCGGTTGCCCTTCCTCCTCTCAAAACACATGCCCCTTACTGATCACCCGGAGCTCCCCGGGGACATTAGTTTTCCTTGACAATCTGTATGGCGGGACAGGGGTCTTCTTGTAGCGGGAGATCTCATGGATGTCTCTGCTAGGAAATGGTGCTCTACCAGGGCGATCATGGATCGCTTTGACCTTCCCTCCTCACACACAATGGCAGTCAACCCGATTCTCTCCTTTTGCCACGGGAGATTGCGGGATCTTAACAGGGAGGCCCCAACTCACGCACTTGATGGTATTCTAGGCACGACACCTCGTAGAACATCCCTCTCCGACCTGTATCGGGCAATGAGGGACCGTTTCCTGAAAGTGGATCCGGACTCTCTTTTCGATGCATGGCGAACGTGGATACCAGACGAAAGCATTTCACAATGCATTCTCCAGGGCTGGCTCACTGTACGTAAATGCATAATTAATGAAAGATGGCGTGAGACCTTCTTTAAAATAGCACACAAGGCTCTATATGGTTTCAACATCTTACCTACCCCACACTTCCCTGACAGAATCACAACTTGCCCAAAGTGCTCTCAACCTCTATCAAACATGTGGCATGGAGTCTGGATGTGCCCAATGACTAATACTTATTGGATCTCTGTACTTGATCATATACGGACACACTGGGATATAATTGTTCCTCTGACTCCTCAGGCTGTCCTATTCCACCAACTAAGACCTCCTGAGGCGGAGCTGGGAGGCTCGGTCCCACCCAGCGTTCCGTCAATCATTCACATTGTTTTACATATAGCGCTTAGATGCCTGTTTCACTCCTGGATATCTCCTACACCCCCTGATATTTCCTTTATGGTCTCTCAGCTAAAACTATATTGTGGGATAGACAGACTAGACACAGAACGCCACAAAACTACAGGCACTAAGAAATTCTTTTCTAAATGGAAATCTTTTATAGTCACACACTACTCAGAATCTGAGATTAGGGATCTTGTCAGGCCATTCCGCTGGACGGAGTGGTATAACATGACATCGCTACATGATACCCTGGGTGCACTGCGCCTCCCGAACTAGCCTGTCATTGCATCGCTTTGATTTTGCAGGTTTCTGGGTCACTTGCTACTGAGTGTCGTAAATGGAGAAATTGTGGACTCTTAATCATACCTTTCATTGTTGGCTGGTGCACATGTATGGGACTCTGTGGCCTATGGGTGGGGTGGGACGGTGCTCGGTATGAGTACGTATACATCTCACGGACTTTGATGGGGACCTATGACTGTTTCGGGTCGCTCTGCGAAGCGTCCACACAATTATGTTGTTTGATTGTTTTATGTATTGTTATTTTCAGAAATTGTTTACTAAAAATATATTTAAAATAATTTTTTTTTTTTTTTTTTTTTAAAGAAGTACTGGAAGGATAAAGATTTTTTAATAGAAGTAATTAACAAATCTGTTTACCTTTCTGTCACCAGTTGATAAAAAAAAAAAATAATGTTTGCCACTGGAGTAACCCTGGCTAATTTTATTTTAGCATTTTCGTTTTTTCTGCCCCGACTTCCAAAAACATAACTTTTTAATATTTTCATCCACAGATGAGTATGAGAGCTTGTTTTTGCGCGACCAGTTGTCCTTTGTAATGACATCACTCATTTTATACTATTTGGGTGGAGTAATTGAAAAGAAAACAGCAATTTTGCTAATTTTGGAAGGTTTCGATTTCACGCTGTACAATTTACGGTATAAATGACAATACGATTAAAATGATACCCATGATTACATACTTTTCTACTGTTGTACCGCTTTAAAAAATCTCAAACTTTTTAATCAAATTACTAGGTTTAAAAGGCCTCTATTTTGACAACCTATAACTTTTTCATTTTTCCGTATAAGCGGCGGTATGAGGGCTCATTTTTTGCGCCGCGATCTATACTTTTTATTGGTACCACATTTGTGTATATTAAACTTTTAATAACATTTTTCATTAAATGTTTTTTAATATGATGTGACTAAAAAGCATCAATTTTGGACTTTTTTTTCTTTTTTTACGTTTAAGCTGTTAACTTTTTTACACTTTTTATGTCCCCATAGGGGACTATTTAAAGCAATCGCTTGATTGCTAATACTAATCAGTACTATGCATAGAGCATAACACTGATCAGTATTATTGGGGATCTTCTGTTCTGGTCTGCTCTATCTCAGACCAGAGCAGAAGACCTCTGGAGACGGACGGAGGCAGGTGAGGGGACCTCCGTCCGCCATCATGGATGATGGAATCCCCGCAGCAGAGATCCGAGAATCCATTTTACCGACCACACTGCCGCATTGTATTGATTCGGATTGCTCATGTACGCCATTACCGGCAGGTCCCTAGCTGCTGATAGCAGCCGGGACCTGCCGTACATGACGCAAGCACCACTCCGGTGCTCGCGGTCATGTATAGGATGTAAATGTACATCCTGTTGCATTAAGTACCACCGCACCAGGAAGTACATTTAAGTCCTGCATCATTAAGGGGGTAAATTTACATTCAACAGATCTTACTGTAGATTCAACAGATCCTACTGTAGATTCACTCTGATTGGTTGCCAAGGACAACAGGTCAGCTTTTCCTCTGCACAGGTTATCATGAATTTCCCGCAGGGTCTTGCCAAAAGAGCAAGTAAAAGTGTTTCCCCGCTATATTAAATAAAGATTCTAAGAGACTACTCTTGGTGAGAGATCACTGACTACTAGACATACCTCTACTATGAACTTAAAGAGATTTTGCCCAGTTGAAAGACTTTAAAAGGGCATGCATCACTGGACTAAGAGAAGCAGGGTGGTCTTTCCGATGAACTACCCACCATCTAAGCCATTCTGTCCATGCTGTTAGGAGGTTTTGGGAGCAGTGGTTATGTAAGGGCACACAAATATGGCTCTGAACAGCCGAAACTGACCTTTAGTATCTGACGACAAGTACAGGCAACCCCCAGTTTTCTTATGTACCATCCAGACACAAGTGACACCTTCATTTTACTCCATTGTCTCACACAGACCATTTTCAGGTGCAGAAGGAAATTCGGTGTTATATGGCCCAGTATGTGTCCTGCCACTGACAGACAGCCACCGATGTGCAGGATCTACAGGTCCAGCTGCAACTTAAGGAACTTGTATGCCTCCATGCCCAATCATATCTTATCATTATCCAGACTAGAGGTGACCCAACAGGGTACTAGTCAAATGTACAGTTCACTCCAATAAACGTGTCCTTTCACTCTAATATTGTAATCACCTACATATAGTATCACTACATCCATACAAAGGACCAAATGTATCAATCTGCGTGAAACCAAAATGGTCAGGTATTCCCACAGCAACCAACTACAGCTCAGCTTTCATTTTACAAGAGCTTGGTAAGATATGAATCCTGAGCTGTGATTGGAAAAAACAGAGAGATTTGGTTTCAGGCAAACTGATAAATCTGGTAAAAAAGTTTAAAGGGGTACTCTGGTGGAAAAAAAATTTTTTAAATAAATTTGTGCCAAAAAAGTTAAAAAGATTTGTAAATCACTTCTATTAAAAATTGTTAAATCATTCCAGTACTTATCAGCTGCTGTTTGCTCCACAAGAAGTGTAGTTATTTTCAGTCTGACCACATTGCTCTCTGCTGACACCTCTGTCCATGTCAGGAACTGTTCAGAGCAGGATAGGTTTGCTATGGGCATTTGCTCCTAACTCTGGACAGTTCCTGACATGAACAGAGGTGTCAGCAGTGAGCACTGTGGTCAGACTGAAAAGAAATTCAAAAAGAAAAGAACTTCCTTTGGAGCATATATCAGCTGATAAGTACTGGAAGGATTAAGATTTTTCAATAGAAGTAATTTACAAATCTGTTTAACTTTCAGGCACATCTTTAATTCTTTTCCAACCATTCCTCTTTGGCACATTATGATTTCTTGGGTTGGTGACTTGAATAAACACTCATTGACTATATTAAAAAAAAAGAATAAATTGATATTGGATCTTCAGATTAAACTCTAAATAATAAATCCTTCAACCAGCAGACAAATCTCAACATCTATGGCTCAGAGAAGACAACATGAGTAAGGCCTGAAATAGAGGAACTGCTACAAGAAAACCACTTCTAAGGGAGACAAATTATAGGAAGAGACAAGTCTGGTCCAAGAAACACAGGCGGTGGACATCAGACCAATGGAAAGCTATCCTTTACTTTCATGAATCCAAATCTGATATTTTTGGCTTAAACTGATGTGTCCAAATTTGATATTTTTGGTTAAAACTGCAGTGTCTTCAGGAAACGGAGAGAAGGTGAATAGATGTCTGGATGGGTGGTTCAAAAGGTGTGGTTCACACCGTACAACATTGGTGAGGGAATGTGATAGTGTGGGCTGCTTTTCTAGTGACACTGTAAGCAATTTATACAGAATTGATGGCATAGTTTACCAGCAGAGCCATCAAAGCATTTGGTGCCCACATGTCCTTCAATCTAGTATGCGGATAACAATCCAAAAAAGAACACAAGGCTATGTAGCCACTACTTGACAAAAGAGGACTACTAAAAGGTGGCTGCTACTTTTACTACTACCACATAAGGGGGGCTGCTACTCATACTACTTCCACCTAAAGGGGGCTGCTGCTCATAATATCTAAAGGGGGCTGCTGCTTCTTTTATTACCTAAAGGAGGCTGCTGCTGCTTATATTACCTAAATGGGGTCTGCTGCTTTTACTACCTAAAAGGGCTGATACTGCTGCGTTTAGTATATAAAGGGACCGGTGCAGCTGCTTTTACTACCAAAGGGGGCTGCTGCTGCTTCTGCTACCTAAAGGGGACTGCTGCTGCTGTTTTTACTACCTAAATGGGGACACTGCTGTTTTTACTACCCAAAAGGGGATACCGTTGCTGATCCTACTACCTAAAGGGGGCCTGCTGCTGATATTACTACCTAAGGGGGGGCGGCAGCTGACCTTACTACCTAAAGAGGGCCTCAGCCTAAAATGTTCGTCTGGCAGGTTCTGTGGAGAGGAGCTGTAGCTGAAAGAAACTGCTCCGACGGTCTGGGCCGGATGGAGAAGAAAAGGGGAAAGTGAACGACTTAAATTGAAGAAGAAGTCACCTGCGAATCACATGATGTAACTGTATGTAATCACTAATATGGTCTGCAGAGCCTGTGTAGGTCACTACAGTACAGTGGTTCTTATTCAGTATCAGTATGGTGGTATTATCCAGTCACTATGTGGGGGTAATGTGTAGCCATGCTGTAGCAGTATTAGTTGTCCCTTAAATGGTGGTGTTAATAGAAATACTGGTCTGTGTATAGTGGTTTTATTCAATATCAGTATGGTGTCAGTATGGTTTTATTTGGTATCAGTATTATCCAGTCACTATATAGCGGTAATGTGTAGTCAGGCTGTGGTGCAATTATTTGCCCCTCGTATAGAGGTGATATTGGTTTCTGTATAGTGGGTTTTCTTTAATAACAATATGATGGTATTTGTCACTGCAGTAGTCATATGTCGTTCTGGTGTGGAGGCATTATTTTACGTTTCTAAACCCTAATCTTTGAGAAATTCCTGCATGGGCCCCATATGAGCGCCGATGCATACACTCTCGTAAATTCAAATGGGTGGGAGTGGGCGGCCTCATGATCAAATTTCACCTTAAGCCTCAAAAAGTCTAGAGCCGCCTCTGAGGGTGGTAAACAGTTAGATGGTGTCAATACCTGGTGACCTTTAAACAGGTTGAGCAGCTTTTAATAAAACATAGTAATGATGACAATGGATGCCCAACACATAATGTGCTTACTGCAGTGCTGTTCGGTATAATGATGCAGCCTTTGTGTGCCAGCAGACTGCTCCTATTTCTATAAGAAAGCTGACTATGGAGAAGCAGACAATGATATACATCACTCTGCCGCCTCCACCACTAAATTCTACCACCATCTAACTGGTGGTCTGTGTCCACAGTTCACCATCTGCTCCTGTCTGGATACAAGCAACTTCCCGCTCTACCAATCTCTGGCCAATCCAGTAATTGGCTGATCGGGAACTTCCTTTGTCCAGAGAAGAACCGGAAATGGCAAGTAGCAGGGAATGACCACTGTTAGATCAGCGGCGGCATGGGACCACAGCAGGTGAGTACAATTATAAAAATAAATCACAAGACTACTCCCTTAGTTCATCATAACTGGATGTCTAGGGTGGTAACAGGGGTGATAGTTAAATCCCTAGTGGTCTAGGGTGGTGATGGGGTTATTGTTAGTATTACTTATGGTCTAGTGCAATAAAGTGGTTCATGTTAAAGAGGTTATCCAGGGACTTAGGGGAAAAAAAAATAATAAACATACTTCACATGGTGTGGGATGTAATAACATAGTCGCCCCAGGCTTGTTTCTAGCATCATTCATTGCTCCCTAATGCACCGTCCTTTGCCCACTGCTTCAATTCCGCTCCGCTCCTTCTTCCTGCACACCCTGTTAAAACTACATTTCCCAGCAGTGCTCACTGCCAAGACGGTTAGAAAAGGGACAAGGCTTTCAGTGATGTCAGAAGGGGGCTTGACAGAAAACTATGATAGAGAGGAGATGACTTGGTTGGACAATGCTAGAAAGGAGGCGTGGCTTGTCATATGATGCCAGAAAGGGCGTGGCTTACAATGCAAGGAAGCTGAATTCCATTACAAAGTGTCACATGATCTCTGTCTCATTTGGGGGGTGAGGAATGGGAAAGAGCAGAGTGGAACGAGGATGACAGGGTTTTCTTCACTTTTTCATTTCTATGCCGGTCACAGCATAATCCTACAGGAAAAACGACCCAGTAAAGGTAATAATTGTATATTACAATGCGGTTGGTCTGCCCACTAGGGGACACAATATGAATACATTTTGCTAGTTGTTGAAGGCTTTTAAGAGATTATAGTAAATTATCTGGTGGTCTATGGCAGCGACTAGGTAAGTGGTAAATTCTCTAGTGGTCTAGGGTGGTGAAGAGGTTAATGTTAAATTCTCTGGTGGTCTATGGCAATTAAAAGCGTAAAAGGTAAATTCCCTTGTGGTTTAAGACCTTAAAGGGGTACTCCCGTGGAAACCTTTTTTTCCTTTTTTAAATCAACTGGTGCCAGAAAGTTAAACAGGTTTGTAAGTCACTTCTATTAAAAAATCTTAATCCTTCCAGTACTTTTAAAGGGGCTGTATACTAAAGAGAAATCCAAAAAAGAAATGCATTTCCTCTGATGTCCTGACCACAGTGCTCTCTACTGACCTCTGCTGTCCATTTTAGGAACTGTCCAGAGCTGGAGAAAATCCCCATAGCAAACATATTCTGCTCTGGACAGTTCCTAAAATGGACAGCAGAGGTCAGCAGAGAGCACTGTGGTCAGGACATCAGCGGAAATGCATTTCTTTTTTGGATTTCTCTTTAGTATACAGCCCCTAAAAAGTACTGGAAGGATTAAGATTTTTTAATAGAAGTGATTTACAAATCTGTTTAACTTTCTGGCAACAGTTGATTTAAAAAAAAAAGTTTTCCACGGGAGTACCCCTTTAAAGAGCTTAGTAGTAAATTCCCTGGTGGTCTCAGTCAGTAAATAAGTTAATGGTAAATACACTGACGGGCTAGAGCAATGAAAGAGTGAATACCATACTGTAGTAAGGTGTAAAAAAAAAAAATAGAAGTCCATGTTCAGCCTATTCTCAGAGAAATGATCCCTGGAAAACTCTCTTTTCCTAGAACGAGGACAAAAAGTAAACGTGTCCTATCAAGGACTGTGTGGTAGAGCTTTCTGAATGATTTATGTTGACTGTACTTTTCCAAAAAGACACCTCTATGTTCTATTCAGAGGTCTTCAAAGCTGAGGGATCAATGGCATCCAATATGTCCAGGTTTCTGACCACCACCTCTGCTCTGGAAATGACAGATTAATAACCAAAATAAGCTAAATGTGTTTTAGGTGTGACAGGTTCGGGTTGCAAGTGCCCATGACTTTCTGTTGAATGATTTCAACAAGCCTCCATAAGTGGGAACCTGACACTGTATACGGTTAATAAATGAAGGCTTATGTCAGTTCACTTGTTATTACTGTAATTGTCAAATGACTTCTCTTTCCTGGTGCCTGATGAGAGATCATTGCTTTAATTTAAGGTTAAGACAATGCACATGTGTGCTGTAACGTTCAGGAGTGCCAATAAGTGCAGGGTATTACTGGAAGGACCATAGGAAACAGTTGAGTAATCTGTACCAGCCAAGTGAGGCGTTCTAGACTGGTTATAGGCAGAGACCATCTTAGTCCTGCACATAACAGGATGAAATAGGTGTCATTCTGCCAGAGACCACTACTATAATAAACTTACAAGTAGGGCTGGGCGGTATACCCGTTCATAGCGAATTTTTGTGCTGCACGATATGAATTTTAACCCATACCGCAATACCGGTTTGGCCCCTCCCGCTTGGGAATGAGTGGTCAGCCCAGCGCTGCGCTGTCCCCACATCGGGGAACTAATCATATGTGACCCGCGAGCGCTGTTCTGCCCCCCCCCCCCGCAATTAATTATCAGCCCAGCGCTGTGCTGTCCCCATCGGGGTACTACTCACATATGTGACCCGCAAGCTGCCCTCCTTGTCCTCCTGTTCGTTGCGGCCGCCGGCGCTGACACTCTATACCAATGGTCTTCGATCTCCATATGTTGCAAAACTACAACTCCCGGCATGCCCGGACAGCCGTTGGCTGTCCGGGCATGCTGGGAGTTGTAGTTTTGCAACATCTGGAGGTCCGCAGGTTGAAGACCACTGCTCTATACTGTATACCTATGCCCGGGCTGCAAAAGGAAAACAAAATAAACTTTGACTCACCTTCCCCTTCGGTACGAACCAGCTTCCTAGGGAATGGAACGTCGGAGATCCGTCAGCCTATCACCGGCCGCAGCGATGTTCCGCCATGGACGGTGATAGGTTGGGCGCACTGTCATGTAAGAAGCAAACTTCTTACATGACAGTGGGCTCAGCCTATCACCGGCTGAGGCGGAACATCGCTGCGGCCGGTGATAGGCTGACGGATCTCATTCACGTCCCCAGGAAGAGCGTAAGGCCAACATAGGAACATGCGTTAAAGTTTATTTTTGTTTACCTTTTGCAGCCCGGGCATAGGGATACAGTATAGAGTGTCAGCACCGGCGGCCGCAACAAACAGGAGGACGAGGAGGGCATCGCTTGTGGGTGACGTGAGTAGTACAGCGCATCACTGGGCTAATAATTTTTTTTTGGGGGGGGGGGAGGGAAGGTTAGGAGAGCTGTGATGCAAAGGTCAGGACCCCTGTAAATATGCCATCCACATGGCCCCCATAACAGCCATAGCCACCCAGATATCATTTGACTTCTACATTGCACTGAGTATGATATTTGCCTTCCACCTGTATATTATGCAACAATACTAGATCCCAAAATCCAAAATCTCCTTTTTTGTCAATTAAGCTTTCAACATAGACAAATGGGTGTTACCAGTAGGAAACTGGGTGTTACAAGTCCAAGTCTGACACTGCCAGCTCTGATTGGATGGTGTCAAAATGTGTGGGGCCACCCCACCCAACTGGTAACACCCAGTTGGCAATTTAGTCATACATTTCTAGTAAGAAAAACTGAAGAATAAGACATCACAGAGCTTTAGGATAAGATATACCAGAATTGTTATATTTGGAACATTCCAGCATTTACTTAAGACAGGGCATAATATGCCACGGGTCCACTTTAAGACATTGAGTGAAAGGTTGGCACTGACAGCATTTAGTTGCTTTTCATCACATCTCTTGTACTGGTCTCTGTTAGCAGGCAAAAGGCTCCCTGTATGTAGTTTAGCCAGAAGAGAGCAGATCTTGAAAGTGTAAAAGTGTATACCATATTCGATTAACCCTTTTAAGGACTGGACCGTTTTTCATTTTTGCACTTTCATTATTTCCTTCTCACCTTCTAAAAATCATAAAACTTTCAATTTTGCACCTACAGACCCATGAGGGCTTTTAAAAAAAATTTTTTTGCACCACCAATTTTACTTAATCTACGGCAAAACCAGAAAAAAATATATTTGTGGGGCATAATTGAAAAACAAAAATGGCATTTTGTAATTTTTGGGGGCTTTGATTCTACACAGTGCACTTATTTGTTAAAAATGACAGCTTATCTTTATTCTGTAGGTCCATACGGTTACAAAAATACTCAATTTATATAACTTTTATTTTATTTTACTAACTAAAAAAAATGATAACTACATGCACCAAAATTTTATGAGACTTTTTGAACCCTTTTTATAAAAATTTTTTAAGGTATACAAAGTGACCAAAAATATGCAATTTTGGACTTTGGTATTTTTTTTACGTACACGCCATTGACCATGCGGTTTAATTAACGTTATATTTTTATAATTTGGACAATTGTGAATGCAGCGATACCACGTTTATTTTCATTATGTTTACATATTTTTTTTATATGGAATTTGGGAAAAGAGGGGTAATTCAAACTTTTAATATGGAAGGGTTTAATGTGTGTCTTGTTTTTGACACTTTTAGTCTCTGAGGGGGGGGGGGGGGCGATCCACCCCACTGGACCACCAGGGACTGGTTAAAGGTTCCTTTAGATGCCGCTGTCAACTTTGATCGCTGCATGTCGGCTATTGATGGCAGCCCCCAGCTCCAAAAATCAGCTGGGGGCCGGCCGGTATGGTGCAGGCTCGAGCCAGGAGCCCGCACCATAAACCGCTTGCCATCTTAGGACGAGCCGGGTTCGTCCTTAGACGGCAACCTGTTAAAGGGGTTTTCCAGGAATAGAAAAACAGAGCTAATTTCTTTCAAAAACAGCTTCCCGTCTGTCTCCAGGTTGGGTGTGGTTCTGCAGCTCAGTTCCATTGAAGTGAATGGAGCCAAGTTGTAAAACCACACCCAACCTGGAGACAGACATGGAGCTGTTTTTGAAAGAAAGTAGCTCTGGCTTTCTACTCCTGGATAACACCTTTAACCTCTTAAAGACACAGACCGTTTTTACCTTAAAGGAGTACGACTCCTGCTCCGCCCAGCAAAAAAAATTAAAATAAACCATCCCTCACCTTCCTGGGTACCCGCGGAGCGCCACTACAGCTGATCGGTCCTCCGGTCCATCTTCTTCATACTTCCTTGTGAACAAAGCGTCACATGGTGCTCAGCCTATCGCTGGCCGCCGCGATGTTCTGCCTTGGCCCATAATAGGCTGAGTGCCATGTGACACTTCGTTCACACGGAAGTATGAAGAAGATGGACCGGAGGACCAATCAGCTGTAGTGGCGCTTTTTTCTTTTTTTCCTCCTCGCATTCATAACTGTTATATTTCCATTGCCAGACCCATATGAGGGCTTGTTTTTTGCATGATCGTTTGTACTTTGTAATGACATCACTCATTTTATCCTTAAATGTATGGTAAACCCCAAAAATATTTTTTGTGTAAGGAAATTTAAACGGAAATCTAATTTTGCTAATTTGGGGGGGGGGGGGGGGTTCATTTTCACATTGCAGTAAAAATGATATGTTTTCTTTATTCTCTGGGTCAATACAATTAAAATGATACCCATGGTTACATACTTTTCTATTATTGCACTGCTGTAAAAAAAAATCTCAAACTTTTTTTTTTTTTTACAAAATCAGTATGTTTAAAATTGCCCTATTTTGACCACCTCTAACTTTCTTATTTTTCCTTATTCAGGGATGTGTGATGGCTCATTTTTTGCGCCATGATCTGTAGTTTGTTTTAGTACCACATTTGCAAAAATGTTTATTTATTTTTTTTACGCTAACGCCGTTCGGGCTCATTAACATTATATATTTATAGTTCGGACATTTATGCACGTGGTGATACCAAATATTTTTATTATTTATTGTATTTTTACACTTTTTTGTATTAATATGGGGAAAAGGGGTGATTTAAAACTTTATTGGGGGAGGGGATTTTTCCACTTTATTTTTTTTAACTTTTTTTTACATTTATTTTACACTTTTTCAGTCCCCATAGGGGACTACTTATAGCAATCATTAGATTGCTAATACTGTTCAGTGCTATGTATAGGGCATAGCACTGATCAGTATTATCGGCGATCTTCTGCTCTGGTCTGCTGAAAGGTAGATCACAAGACCACGGGAGTCAGACGGAGGCAGGTGAGGGGACCTCCGTCCGCCATCTTGGCTGATCTGATCCCCACGGCAGTGCCGCGGGGATCAGATCAACTATTATAAATGCCGCACTGCCGCGTATGCCGTGATCTGTATTGATCAAGGCATCTGAGGGGTTAATGGCAGATATCAGCTGATGTTCATCATTACCGATGGGTCCACAGCTGCTGACAGCCACCGGAACCCACTGGCAATGAAGCAAGCGCATCTCCTGCGCTCGCATGACAGCCGTGCCGTAAATGTACTACGCTGTGTGCGAAGTGACACTATGCAGCGCCGTACATTTACGGCACATGTCGTTAAGGGGTTAAATGGGTACTCCGGTGGATACTTTTTTTTTGTTTGTTTTTAAATCAACTGGTGCCAGAAAGTTAAACAGATTTGTAAATTACTTCTATTAAAAAATATTAATCCTTCCAGTACTTATTATCTGCTGAATACTACAGAGGAAATTCTTTTCTTTTTGGAACACAGAAACAGAATTTTGAATCACGAGCACAGTGCTCTCTGCTGACAACTCTGTCCATTTTAAGAACTGTCCAGAGTAGGAGAAAAATCCCCATAGCAAACATATGCTACTCTGGACAGTTCCTAAAATGGACATAGATGTCAGCAGAGAGCACTGTGGTCATGATGTCAGCAGAGAGCACTGTGTTCCAAAAAGAAAATAATTTCCTCTGTAGTATTCAGCAGCTAATAAGTACTGGAAGGATTACGATTTTTAATAGAAGTAATTTACAAATCTGTTTAACGTTCTGCACCAGTTGATTTAAAAAAAAAGTTTTCCACCGGAGTACCCCTTTAAGAAAGCTGCAGTGAGTTTGTGGCACTGCTCTAAGCACTGGCAGAAGTGCTGAACAGGATTGCATTTTTGCATGTGAAATGAAAGGGATACTCCTGCAGCAGGGCATTGTTTTTTTCCTTTTAAAGATGCCCAGCCTGTCCCTTATAAATGAAAACAAACCTGTACTTACCTCCTGCGCATCCCCAGTGCCTCCAGTATCGCTGCTCCCAGCATTTGGTGTGATCCTCTTCTGGTGCTGGTTGGCATCAAAGTGCGAATAATGGTGTCCCACCTAAGCCAGTGATTGGCTAAGAGATAATGTGATTATTGAGTCCCAGCCTTGGTCTTCTTTCCATCATATAATCTCTCGGGACACCACTGTGGCCAGCGATTAGCTGATCTGCACTGTGATGCATCAACCACCAAAACCAGAAAAAGGACTGCACAGGGGACTGGAGAAGAGATACCAGAGGAGTGCAGGAGGTAAATCAAGGTCTGTTTGTTTTTTAATAAAGGGACAGGCTGGGTATTTAAAAAAAAAAAAAAAAAAAAAAAAACATCCTAACACTGAAGTACCCCTTAAAGGAAAACTGTCACATGTTCACTCCTAACCACATGTACTGACAGATAGTGTGGGGGACGCGGATTCATATGATCCCTGCCTTTCCCGGATCCATCAGACCGTTCGCCCGCAATCTTAGTTTTTCTATACATGCAAATGTGGCTGAAACTGGCACGGGCGCGGTTTTCAGGCGCCTAGTGGCACGTGACGTCAGTGATGTCAGTGCCGCCCGTCCGCAGCACCGCCCGCTTATGAATATTCATCCCCCTCCCTCCAGCTCTCGCTCCTAACTGGTCTCCACTGCGCATGTCAGGAAGGGGCACAAGCGCAGTGAAGACCAGTTAGGAGCGGCGGGGTGAGGGAGAGCCGGAGGGAGGGGGATGAATATTTGCATATATAGAAAAAGAACTACTAAACTTCAGCAACTTATAAGTACTGAAAGGATTAAAAAAAAATAATAGAAGAAATTTACAAAACTGTTTAACTTTCTGGAGCCAGTTGATATATAAAAAAAAAGTTTTTGCCTGGATAACCCCTTTAATGTGTCAAAGAAAGTCAGTCCTAGGTCAGCTGACTTCCTGTCATCTACAGGATGACATCATCACCTACCAGATCTCTTGTGGCTGCTCACAGCCCGAGTACAGTGCTTGTGCATGTGCTGACCCAACACTACATGCTGCGGGTGGAATGAGCCCCATTCTGGAGATCGAGATGGACATCCCAGAGGACAGACCCCCAGGATCAAACACTTGTATTACAACATGTCCAAGACAATTGTTTGCAAGCATGACAAGCCGCGTCCTGAGATGTCTGGCAGCAGCCTTTTCCCGCCATCCATTCATAACACATGCAGGATAAAGTCAGCATGCAAGTCTACGAGGGGGGTACAGATAGCAGTTGGCAGAAATGTAGGACCAACTTAAAAGGGTTGATGTTTTTTTGTCCTAGACGGTCTTAAAAATAACAAAGACATGGGGGGAGATTTATCAAAACCTGCGTAGAGGGAAAGTTGGCCAGTTGCCCATATTAACCAGATCAATCAAAAGATCAGATTGTTTCTTTCATTTTTTTAAAAGTCCTCTGAAAAATAAAAGAAGCAATCTGATTGGTTGCTATGGGCAACTCAGCAACTTTTCCTCTGGACAGGTGTCCCCACATTATACCTACCTGCCCCAAACCCTTGTTGTTGTTGCCTGGACGCTCGATGCTGCACAATGCTTTCATCTTGGACATGCAGGAAACTACTGGATGAGAAGGGTCACTACTACAGCGGGTGATTGGCTAATCTTGCTTCATGCTAGTTTGGTTTAAAAAAAAATAAAAAAATAAAATATATATATATATTGGTTTTTGTGTTCTGGAATATTCCTCAAGATAAAATTTGAGGAGAGGAAGATGGAAAAGATGGAGAAATAGCTGCTCTACTGAAATATCCCTTGAGATATGAGCTGGACCGGAAAGGACTTCTTTCTGAACACCAGACAAACCTTTTGCAAATTTGCAACATGACAACATGACAGTGGAGAAGATTAATAGTGTCTTACAGAAACACTGTCATAACAACCAATCAGGGCCCAGCTTTCACTTTACCAGTTAAGATATGAAAACTGAGCTGTGATTGGTTGTTATGGGCAACAGACATGGTTTTACTTTAAACACTTGTAATAAATGTACCCGAGCTTTCTGTAGCCACAGAGACACATAGTTCTGCACAGGAGCTGTAAACACGAAACGGCTGCAAGTTCTCGTTGATCAAATAGTAAGAATGCAGAATCAATAACATTTCCTTTTGACAATGTCCATTACCAAAGGGATAACACAAGACAGAAGGGATCCCCAATGAGGCCTCAGATCCCCCCATAGGATAGCACCTCATAGGCCTGGATCTGCAGACAGCTGATAAGGGGGATCCACCAGGAGTGACAGCTTGTTACATTACCTATGAGATCTGAGGGGCCGGTGCCCAGGTTCTCCCCTCTGATGGTAACCTTGGTCCAGGAGATGCCCTCTTTGGGGGAGATGCCAGTCACCAGAGGAGGCTGCCGCACCCGGGACATGTCTGCAGGAAATAAACTAGAGCTAAAACGTAAATAATAGGCAGTGGCTAGGTTCTATCCTCCAGGTTTAGGACCTTGATGACGTCCGGTCACATGACCATGATGTCAGTGTACCATGTGACAACCTTTTGGAAAACTGGCAGCCGTAGTTCCTGTAGTTTAGAAGACTCTTGATGACATCATCACCACGTGACCTTACTACGAGCGTTCCATGTGACCGCTCATCAGTAGAGAGTTGGTCAGCGTGCAGCAGCTGCTCAGTGTTATGTGAGGGGATGTGGGTGAAGTACGTGGTGTCGGACGGGCGGCTGCCTGGGCTCTGTCTGCTACAGAATGACGCTATATGGCGCTGTGTGTCAGCTATGTAATGTACGTTAGGTGTATGGGCTGGCACTGAAAGGTGGGAGAGGTGTATGGGGGACACTGCACTGTATGAGAGGTGTATGGCGGGGGGACACTGCACTGTGCGAGAGGTGTATGGGGGACACTGCACTGTATGAGAGGTGTATGGCGGGGGGACACTGCACTGTGCGAGAGGTGTATGGGGGACACTGCACTGTATGAGAGGTGTATGGGGGGGCACTGCACTGTAGGAGAGGTGTATGGGGGCACTGCACTGTGCGAGAGATGTATGGGGGACACTGTACTGTGCGAGAGGCGTAGGGGGGCACTGCACTGTACGAGAGGTGTATGGGGACACTGCGAGGTGTATGGGGGGGACACTGCACTGTACGAGAGGTGTATGAGGGGCACTGCACTGTACGAGAGGGGTATGGGGGCACTGCACTGTACGAGAGGGGTATGGGGGGGGCACTGCACTGTACGAGAGGTGTATGGGGGGGCACTGCACTGTACGAGAGGTGTATGGGGGGGCACTGCACTGTATGAGAGGTGTATGGGGGGGCACTGCACTGTATGAGAGGTGTATGGGGAACACTGCACTGTATGAGAGGTGTATGGGGGGGACACTGCACTGTGCGAGAGGTGTATGGGGGACACTGCACTGTGCGAGAGGCGTAGGGGGGCACTGCGAGGTGTATGGTGGACACTGCACTGTACGCGAGGTGTATGGGGACACTGCGAGGTACGAGAGGCGTATGGGGGACGCTGCGAGGTACGAGAGGCGTATGGGGGACGCTGCGAGGTACGAGAGGCGTATGGGGGACGCTGCGAGGTACGAGAGGCGTATGGGGGACGCTGCGAGGTACGAGAGGCGTATGGGGGACGCTGCGAGGTACGAGAGGCGTATGGGGGACGCTGCGAGGTACGAGAGGCGTATGGGGGACGCTGCGAGGTACGAGAGGCGTATGGGGGACGCTGCGAGGTACGAGAGGCGTATGGGGGACGCTGCGAGGTACGAGAGGCGTATGGGGGACGCTGCGAGGTACGAGAGGCGTATGGGGGACGCTGCGAGGTACGAGAGGCGTATGGGGGACGCTGCGAGGTACGAGAGGCGTATGGGGGACGCTGCGAGGTACGAGAGGCGTATGGGGGACGCTGCGAGGTACGAGAGGCGTATGGGGGACGCTGCGAGGTACGAGAGGCGTATGGGGGACGCTGCGAGGTACGAGAGGCGTATGGGGGACGCTGCGAGGTACGAGAGGCGTATGGGGGACGCTGCGAGGTACGAGAGGCGTATGGGGGACGCTGCGAGGTACGAGAGGCGTATGGGGGACGCTGCGAGGTACGAGAGGCGTATGGGGGACGCTGCGAGGTACGAGAGGCGTATGGGGGACGCTGCGAGGTACGAGAGGCGTATGGGGGACGCTGCGAGGTACGAGAGGCGTATGGGGGACGCTGCGAGGTACGAGAGGCGTATGGGGGACGCTGCGAGGTACGAGAGGCGTATGGGGGACGCTGCGAGGTACGAGAGGCGTATGGGGGGGACGCTGCGAGGTACGAGAGGCGTATGGGGGGGACGCTGCGAGGTACGAGAGGCGTATGGGGGGGACGCTGCGAGGTACGAGAGGCGTATGGGGGGGACGCTGCGAGGTACGAGAGGCGTATGGGGGGGACGCTGCGAGGTACGAGAGGCGTATGGGGGGGACGCTGCGAGGTACGAGAGGCGTATGGGGGGGACGCTGCGAGGTACGAGAGGCGTATGGGGGGGACGCTGCGAGGTACGAGAGGCGTATGGGGGGGACGCTGCGAGGTACGAGAGGCGTATGGGGGGGACGCTGCGAGGTACGAGAGGCGTATGGGGGGGACGCTGCGAGGTACGAGAGGCGTATGGGGGGCACTGTACATGAGATGTATGGGGGGGCACTGCACTGTATGAGAGGTGTATGGGGGGCACTGCACTGTATGAGAGGTGTATGGGGCACTGCACGAGAGGTGTATGGGGGACACTGCGAGGCACGAGAGGTGTATGGGGGACACTGCGAGGCACGAGAGGTGTATGGGGGACACTGCGAGGCACGAGAGGTGTATGGGGGACACTGCGAGGCACGAGAGGTGTATGGGGGACACTGCGAGGCACGAGAGGTGTATGGGGGACACTGCGAGGCACGAGAGGTGTATGGGGGACACTGCGAGGCACGAGAGGTGTATGGGGGACACTGCGAGGCACGAGAGGTGTATGGGGGACACTGCGAGGCACGAGAGGTGTATGGGGGACACTGCGAGGCACGAGAGGTGTATGGGGGACACTGCGAGGCACGAGAGGTGTATGGGGGACACTGCGAGGCACGAGAGGTGTATGGGGGACACTGCGAGGCACGAGAGGTGTATGGGGGACACTGCGAGGCACGAGAGGTGTATGGGGGACACTGCGAGGCACGAGAGGTGTATGGGGGACACTGCGAGGCACGAGAGGTGTATGGGGGACACTGCGAGGCACGAGAGGTGTATGGGGGACACTGCGAGGCACGAGAGGTGTATGGGGGACACTGCGAGGCACGAGAGGTGTATGGGGGACACTGCGAGGCACGAGAGGTGTATGGGGGACACTGCGAGGCACGAGAGGTGTATGGGGGACACTGCGAGGCACGAGAGGTGTATGGGGGACACTGCGAGGCACGAGAGGTGTATGGGGGACACTGCGAGGCACGAGAGGTGTATGGGGGGCACTGCGAGGCACGAGAGGTGTATGGGGGGCACTGCGAGGCACGAGAGGTGTATGGGGGGCACTGCGAGGCACGAGAGGTGTATGGGGGGCACTGCGAGGCACGAGAGGTGTATGGGGGAGGGGGGGCACTGCGCTGTACGAGAGGTGTATGGGGGAGGGGGGGCACTGCGCTGTACGAGAGGTGTATGGGGGAGGGGGGGCACTGCGCTGTACGAGAGGTGTATGGGGGAGGGGGGGCACTGCGCTGTACGAGAGGTGTATGGGGGAGGGGGGGCACTGCGCTGTACGAGAGGTGTATGGGGGAGGGGGGGCACTGCGCTGTACGAGAGGTGTATGGGGGACACTGCGCTGTACGAGAGGTGTATGGGGGACACTGCGCTGTACTCTGATTCAGCATTGGCTATACAGACTAAGGCTATGTTCAGACAGTGGAATAGCCAAACAAAAAATTTCACCAACAGCAGAGCTCCAGTAGAACATGCCGATGCTAGGACTGGTCGGAAATGTGCAGTCTCATAGACTGCAATGCATTTCCGTGCGGACTCCGAAATAGGGAAATTCCGCTGTCTGCACAGTGCAGCAGAATCCCTTTCAAATCAATGGGACTGCTGCAGCAGAAATCCGCATGGAAATTCTGCCGTGTGAACATGGCCTAAGAGGGCTGGAGTGGGACTAAAAAGCAGCCCTGGCCCGAAAACCTCATTGTCTCCCATCTTATAGAGAAATAGCGACATACAGTGCACATTACTGCAAATTTTGCTTTGCTTGGTCGTGCCTCATTCCCATCCCATAAGAGAATCTGACTGCTGGTTCACCCAGACTAAACCCAATATACTGGGTTACAGTGCCAGTGAAAAGCTTTAAAATAAAGGGTCACTTACTCTTTTTGGGGGTGCAGAGTCCTGTGCTTTTATTTATATTTTGCTCTAACGCCCAATAGAGAAGGGGAGCCAGCTTAACCAGCTCCCCTGCCTCGTCAATTCACTCCCCTGCCTTCCCCCTTCTGTGACATAAGAGTCTGTGGGAGGAGTGGGGGTGGGATTATGAGCACTCTGCTCCTTGCTACACCCTATATTCGGAGCAGACTGCTCATCACCCATACCCCCCCCAACACACTGGGTTATAGTGCAGGTGAACCTGAGTAAAAGATGTTTTACTTACTAAAATTGGTCCCGTCATCTGAGATGTTGCTAGTATGCAAACTACCTCCTATGTGCAATGGATAAGAGGGCAGGCTTGCCGTGCTCCCCTGCCTGTGTCTTCTCTGCTCAGCTTTTCTTGCCTATTTTGTGAATATTTATAATTCTTAAAGGGGTACTCTGGTGGAAAAAAAGTTTTCAAATCAACTGGTGCAAGAAAGTTAAACAGATTTGTAAATCGCTTCTATTTAAAAATATTTACGCTTCTAGTACTTATCAGCTGCTGTATACTACAGAGAAATTGGTGAAGTTCTTTCCATTCTGACCACAGTGCTCTCTACGGACACCTTTGTCCGTGTCAGAAACTGTCCAGAGCAGGAAAGGTTTTCAATGGCGATATGCTTCTAATGTGGACAGTTCCTTACACGGACAGAGGTGTCATCAGAGAGCACTGTGATCAGACAGAAAAGAAATTCACACATTTCTCTGTAGTATACAGCAGCAAATAAGTACTGAAAGGATAATTTTTTTTTAAATAGAATTAATGTACAGATCTGTTTAATGTTCATGCACCAGTTGATTTGAAAACATTTGTTTTCTACTTGTTTCCACCAGAGTTCCCCTTTAACCCTTTAAGGACCTTGGGTCCCTGGCACTTAAGGATCCAGGACGTACCTGTACGCCCGTGGGAATTTCGGTCCGGTTCAGCAGGCATCCAGTGCAAATGCCTGGGGGGGGCAGGGGAGATCGGTGATTTTGGGCTGATCGGGTCTCTGGTCCCCGATAACCCGGAAAATAGGGATAATCCGAGCTGTCAGACAGCTCTGACCATACAGAAGGATAGTAGCGAGGTGGCAGGGGTGCAGCCACCTCCTATCCCCTACGATTGGCTAGCGAATCGCAGGGGTGAGGGGATGACAGTTCATTTCCCCTGCTCCGCCCTCCACTGGAAGTCAGGGCAGGGGAAGATGATGGCTGCGGGGGCCACTGTGCAGTGGTCTCCAAACTGTGCCCTTCTAGATGTTGTATAACTGCTGGGAGTTGTAGTTCTGCAACATCTGAAGGGCCATATGTTATAGAACTACAACTCCCAGCATGCCTGGACTGTCTGGGCATGCTGGGAGTTGTAGTTCTATAATATATGGCCCTTCAGATGTTGCAGAACTACAACTCCCAGCATGCCTGGATAGTCTTGGCATGCTGGGAGCTGTAGTTTTGCAACATCTGGAGGGCTACAGTTTGGAGACTACTATAGAGTGGTCTCCAAACTGTTCTCCTCCAGTTGTTGCATAACTACAACACCCAACATGCCCTTTGGCTGTCTGGGCATGCTGGGAGTTGTAGTTTTGCAAAAACATGAGGCACACTGGTTGGGAAACATTGTTACCTCAGTGTTTCGCAACCATTGTGCCTCCAGCTGTTGCAAACTACAACTCCCAGCATGCACTGAAAGCGTACATGCTGGGAGTTCTAATTTTGCAACAGCTAGAGGCACACTGGTTGCGAAACACTGAGTTAAGTAACAAACTGTTATGAAACCAGTGTGCATCCAGCTTTTGCATAACTGCAACCCCTAGCATGCATGGACAGCCAAAGGGCATGCTAGGAGTTGTAGTTTTGCGACAGCGTGAGGTTTGGCCCCCATGTGAATATACAGGGTACATTCACGCAGGCGGGTTTCCAGTGAGTTTCTCACTGCAAGTTTGAGATGCAGCAAATTTTCAGCTGCAGCTCAAACTCCAGTTGGAAACTCACTGTAAACCCCCGCCCGTGTGAATGTACCCTAAAAACACTACACTGCATTAACACAAAATAAAAAGTAAAACACTACATATACCACTACACAGCCCCCCCCCTCCCCCCAATAAAAATGAAAAACGTGGTACTGCACTGTTTCCAAAATGGAGCCTCCAGCTGTGGCAAAACAACAACTCCCAGTATTGCCGGACAGCCATTGACTGTCCAGTCATGCTTGGAGTTCTGCAACAGCTGGAGGCACCCTGTTTGGGAAACACTGCCGTAGGGTAATTTTAGTATTGGATTGAAGTGTCATTCTTGCATCCATCCCTATGCAAATCCCTAATTTAGGCCTCAAATCTGCATGGCGCTCTCTCACTTCGGAGCCCTGTCGTATTTCAAGGCAACAGTTTAGTGCCACATATGGGGGTATTTCCGTACTCAGGAGAAATTGCTTAACAAATTTTGGTGGTCTTTTTCTCCTTTTACCCCTTATGAAAAGGCAAAGTTGTTGTCTACTCCAACATGTTATTGTAAATATTTTTATTTTTTACACTAACATGCTGGTGTTGCCCCATACTTTTCATTTTTTTTAAAAAAGACCCCCAAAATTTGTAACGCAATTTCTCCTGAGTACGGAAATACCCCATATGTGGGCGTAAAGTGCCCTGTGGACGCACAACAAGGCTCAGGAGTGAGAGCGCACCATTTACATTTGAGGTGATTTGCACAGGGGTGGCTGATCATTACAGCGGTTCTGACCTAAATGGAAAAAAAAAACACCCCACATGTGACCCCATTTTGGATACTACACTCCTCATGGAATGTAACAAGGGGTATAATGAGCCTTAATACCCCACAGGTGTTTAAAGAATTTTCGTTAAAGCTGGACGTGAAAATTAAAAAAAAGTATTTTTTCACTAAAATGCTGGTGTTATCCCAAATTTTTCATTTTCACAAGGGGTAATAGGAACCCCCCCCCAGCCCCCCCCTCCCCCACCCCAAAAAAAAAATTTGTAACACCATTTCTTCTGAGTATGCATCCATGTGTGGATGTAAAGGGCTCTGCGGCACACTGCAGGGCTCAGAAGAGAAGGAGCGCCATCTCTGGAAAGAGAGAATGTGTCTGGAATTGAAGGCCACGTGCGTTTACAAAGCCCCCATGGTGCCAGCACAATGGACCCCCCACATGTGACCCCATTTTGGAAACTGCACCCCTAACGGAATGTAATAAGGGGTAGCGTGAGCATTCACACCCCACAGGTGTCTGACAGATTTTTTGAACAGTGGTCCATGAAAATGAAAAATGTAATTTTTCATTTGCACAGCCCACTGTTCCAAAGATCTGTCAAATGCCAGTGGGGTGTAAATGCTCACTGCACCCCTTATTACATTCTGTGAGGGGTGTCGTTTCCGAAATAGGGTCACATGTGGGGGGGGGTCCACTGTTCTGGCACCATGGGGGGCTTTGTAAATGCACATGGCCCCTGACTTCCATTCCAAAAGCCCAATGGCGCTCCTCCTCTTCTGAGCATTGTAATTCACCCACAGAGCACTTTACATCCACATAGGGGTTTTTCCATACTCAGAAGAAATGGGGTTAAAAATTTTGGGAGGATTTTTCTCCTATTACCCCTTTGGGGAGACACCAGCATTTTTGTGAAAAAAAATAATAATTTTACATCCGACTTTAACGAAAAGTCGTCAAACACCTGTGGGATGCTAAGGTTCACTGGACCCCTTTTACGTTCCTTGAGGGGTGTAGTTTCCAAAATAGTATGCCATGTGTTTTTTTTTTTTGCTGTTCTGGCACCATAGTGGCTTCCTAAATGCGACATGCCCCCCAAAAACTGTTTCAGCAAAGTTTGCTTTCCAAAAGCCAAATGTGGCTCCTTCTCTTCTGAGCATTGTAGTTCGCCCGCAGTGCACTTGATGTCCACACATGGGGTATTTTCATACTCAGAAGAGATGGGGATACAAATTTTGGGGGGCATTTTCTCCTATTTCCCTTTGTAAAAATGTAATATTTGGGGAAAAAACAGCATTTTAGGGGAAAAAAATCATTTACACATCCAACTTTAACGAAAAGTCGTCAAACACCTGTGGGGTGTTAAGGCTCACTGTACCCCTTGTTACGTTCCATGAGGGGTGTAGTTTCCCAAATAGTGGCCATGTGGGGGATTTTTTTGCTGTTATGGCACCATAGGGGCTTTCTAAATGTGACATGCCCCCCCAAAAACCATTTCAGCAAATGGCTTAGCTGAGCAAAGAGGACAGAGGCGGGAAAGCTCAGCAGCTCCCGCCTCTGTTGCGCAAAGAAATTTATTAGCATTTTAGCAATGGGGGCTATATCTCAGATATGGCTGGACCAAAATCTATGTACTCCTGTTCACCCACGCTATAACCCAGTGTATTGGGTTTAGTTCCCTTTAATTTGCAAAGTAAGGTAATGTTAACACATAGATTTTGGTCACTTTAGTAAGCAAATTGCGCATTAAAAAAATAGACCATAAGCAATTTCAGCTGTTTTTTGAAGCTCAAAAAAAATGGCAGAAAAAAACTATGAGAATATAACCCAATATATGGCTTTGTGGTTGAAATATAATGCTTCCACTACTGACCAGTGAAAACAATCCTAGCCCTATTGGTTGAATATTTTATTTGTAATATCTGTCCACAGTCAGTCAGATGGAGGCTTCATATGTACATACACACTTAACCTGCTTGTGAACAAATAATAATATCATGGAAATTCTCTCTCCCCCCCCCCCCCCCCCCCCCCCGTCTTAAAGGAAGTATTAATGCAGCATACCTTGTAGAAGTGTCAGAAAGTGATGACAAATTGAGTTCCCCTAAAATATATTTATTAGAATTTCATTATTCAGAATATCTAGAACAGCAATACTGACAGAACTGTGATGCCATTGAGCTTTTCAGCACTGTAATTATGTACCTTTCATCACCTGAAGAATGGGTTTTGATGAAAATGCAATGAAAGGCAGAGGTAGACACCAAAAATGTCTATGGAAAACACAGCAGAATTTCTTAAAATTGCTTTTTTTACACTGGCAAAATTCACTTGTGTATTGCTTTGAGCAAAGAATCAAACATTTCCAACAATATTTTGCATTTCAAGTAACTTCTGTTCAAGTAATTTAGGCAGGAAGTCCAAAACATTAAAGGAAATCTGTCATCAGAATCACCCGCACTAAACCTGTTAAAACGCTTCTTACCTCATTAAAAACTGTGCAGCGGTTCGCCAGATATCTTCATTTTTAGTTATATGGTATTCCCAGGCTTGGGACTCAGTGGGAGGTCCGCAGCATCAGCACCGACTCGCTTACGTAATTTTCGCCGGGCAGAGTGGCTGCCCGGCTCATGAATATTCATGGCTGCCTCATCGCAGTCTTCCTCCTGGTGTAGGTCACGTGGGTAGCGCCGTACACCCGAAAGCGGCATTCTCCTGCATATCTATCTATCTATCTATGCAGGAGAACGCCGCTTCCGGGTGTACGGCGCATGCGCGGAGCTACCCACGTGACCTACACCAGGAGGAAGACTGCGATGAGGCAGGCATGAATATTCATGAGCCGGGCAGCCGCTCCGCCCGGTGAAAATGACGTAAGCGAGTCCGTGCTGATGCTGCGGACCTCCCACTGAGTCCCAAGCCTGGGAATACCATATAACTAAAAATGAAGATATTTGGCGAACCGCTGCACAGTTTTTAATGAGGTAAGAAGCGTTTTAATCAGGATCACCCGCACTACAAGCCTGTGTAACAGGTTTAGTGCGGGTGATTCTGATGACAGATTTCCTTTAAAGCTGAACTAATGACAGAAATATATGGAACAATGCCCTTTAATGTATGGTGTTCTCATTTTACACTAAAGGAATTTTCACTAAAGGAACAAAATATTTGATAATAGAAAGTATACATTTTCTAATTAAAAAAAAATCCTGTGTTTAGACTTTGCTATTGTATAACGTAACACCCCAACCAGTGTGGCCCCACTATGCCACTTACCGGTTTGGCTTTGGGCCACAGAATCTAAGTATTCCTTTGCTTTTTACACCTCCCACTCCCACAGGATGCGGAAGCTGGACTTTAGCTGCAAGGGAGATACCAGGTCGCTACCGCAAGACGGGTCCAGGTTAAGTGGCAGCTGACATCGGTGATACAAGGGGGAAGAGGGCAAGCTGATGCTGTAAATGATAATAGTGCAGTAAACAGAGTCTGATGTAGCAGAACTGAATTGGGGTTTGTAGCAGAGCTGAGTAGCTCAGAATCTGCTAGGTGGTGGTAGCTAGTTAAGAATGCAGAGGTGTTGTTGACAGTCTAGGTCCTACACAAGAGAATCAGATCAGCAAGGTACTGAGGGATCAGACGCAAGCAGGGTAAAGAAAAGAGGCTCAGATCAGGATCACAGGAACAACAGACAGATACATTCGCTATGTGAGTGCATAATATTACTCAAGCATGAGAGAACGGATGATGCAGAGTTATATAGATGGAGTCTGGCAGTGTTTGGTTGAGGGCAGGAATCAGGGATATGCATTAACCCTTAAAGGGTTACTCCGCTCCGCAGCGTCCGGAACATTGATTTCCAAATGCTGGGTGCTGGTTTCCGTGTTCACGCCCACCCCCTTGTGATGTCACACCCCACCCCCTCTATGGGAAGGGGGGCGATGGCCATCACAGCCTCTCCCATAGACATGCATTGAGGAGGCGGGACGTGACGTCACGACGGGGAGGTCGTGAACACAGAAGCCCGCACACAGCGTTCGGAACTTAATGTTCCGGATGCTGGGGAGCGGGGAAACTCATTAAAGACACTACATGCAGCCCCAGCCTGCGACAATACAGAAAGAAGTCTGGAGCCTGCAGCGAGGAGGAAAAGCCGTGTGCGGCTCTGCCAAGGTAAGCAGCAGGAGGTACTGCATGTCGGGAGGTGCCAACTTCCGATGTTGCTCATACTTAATAGAGTTGAGCAAACATTTCAAGAGTTTGGTTCACGCCAAACAGGTTCTCTGTGAACCGGCAATAAATTCAGCCTAAAAACGTGTCTAAGACTTCCTTAAAGGGGTACTCCGGTGAAAACTTTTTTTTCTTTTAAATCAACTGGTGGCAGAAAGTTAAACAGGTTTGTAAATTACTTCTATTAAAAAATCTTAATACTTCCAGTACTTATTAGCTGCTGAATGCTACAGAGAAAATTCCTTTCTTTTTGCAACACTGATGACATCACGAGCACAGTGCTCTCTGCTGACATCTCTGTCCATTTTAGCAACCATGCATAGCAGATGTATGCTAAGGGCAGCAAGGTGGCTCAGTGGTTAGCACTGCTGCCTTGCAGTCCTGGGGACTTGGGTTCAAATCCCACTAAGGACAGCAATAAATAAAGCGTTATTATTATTATTATAATAACGTCAGCAGAGAGAACTGTGCTCGTGATGTCATCAGAGAGCATTCCAAAAAGAAAATAATTTCCTCTGTAGTATTCAGCAGCTAATAAGTACAGGAAGGATTAAGATGTTTTAATAGAAGTAATTTACAAATATGTTTAACTTTCTCCCACCAGTTGATTTAAAAGAAAAAAGGTTTTCACCGGAGTACCCCTTTAATGCTCTAAAGCCTACTAGGGTTACCAGAGGAAGTTGTATAGTTTTTTTTTTTTTGTCTGAACACAGTGCTCTCTGCTTACACCTCTGTCCATGTCAGGAACTGTCTAGAGCAGGAGAGGTTTGCTATGGGGATTTGTTCCTGCTCTTGACAGTTCCTAACATGGACAGAGGTGTCAGCAGAGGGCACTGTAATCAGACAGAAAATAGCTGTACAACTTCCTCTGTAGTATACAGCAGCTAAGTACTGGAAGGGTTAAGATTTTTAAATAGAAGTAATTTACACATCTGTTTAACTTTCTGGCACTAATTGATTAGAAAAAAAATCACAGCAAGGGTGATGGTGGACTGGTGGTATTTATAGACAATGGGCTGTGGTGGACTGATTGTAGTAGCCAGCAGACAGGACAGCAGACAGTGGTGGACTGGTGGGGATACTAGTAGTTAGCATACAGCAGGCAGTGGTAAACTGGTGGGAGTTTTAGTCAGCAGGCAGTGGCAGACTGGTCGAAGTTATAGTAGCCAGCGATCAGCCAGCAGTGGTGATTTCGTGGGAGTTGTACAGCATAATCTCCATTAACGGACACCTCCCAATAGGGGACACCTTCCAATAGCGAATAGTTTTTTATTCCCTTGTAGAGTCCCATAAGAGTTAATGTATTTGCACCCTCCGAATAGGGGACACTCCCAATAGCAAACGTGGACACAGCCAATAGGGGACAAACACTCCCATGGGGGATAAAGGGGGGAATGAAATGGCACAGGTGGTGGTAAAGAGAGGGTGATTCATTTTTCACAGAGGGGAATGAAATAGCACAGGGAGGAGTCAAGGGGGAAATATGTGGCGCATGGTATGGGGGATGTTTTGGCACAGGGGCAATAAAGTGGCACAGGTGGTTCAAAGTGGGGAAAGAAGTGGCATTGGAGGGATCAAGAAGGGGAATAAAATGGCATATGGGGGGGGGAAATGAAATAGTACAGGGGGTGATAGGGGTCGATTTAACAGCATTGTGAGATTCTACTGTAATATCCCTTTTTATCATGTTGTATAGGTAATTACACGCTGGAGTGAGTACAGTACAGTATTCTGTCATTTAAAAAAAAATGTTAAGCCTTTTTACCAATAGAGGACATCTCTCAATAGCGGACAGGTGGAAGTTGAAATAGCCAGTGGGCCGGACAGCAGACAACGGTTGGCCTGTGTGAGTTTTAGTAGCCAAGAGACAGCAAGGGTGGTGGTAGTACTGTCTAATCAGGAACACTAGATGTAAATTCCTAACTGATCAATTCCTGATTTATTATAACATGAGTTTTTTTTATGTTGCTGGTAAATAATCTTGTTTACTCTGAGTGACACTGCTGCGCTGAACACACTGTGATGCTACACTAGAGGGTGGACAAGCCAGTACACCCATGGCAAACTGGGCAAGTTCTGGCCAATGGTCTAATCTGGTGAACAAAAGGCCTTGGGGTGTGGGCTCATGGTATCTGTCAGAGAAAGGGGACAGGTTAAGTATGCATCAACCTGGTTGGTACGGTGGTGGTTTATATCCCTTGGTGACTATTCATGTCTGGATGGAATACCAAATGTCAAAACTTCATCAATGTGTACTCTGGGAAGGTGTCGTTGCCGCTGCTCCTGCCTCATGCAGGGGAAGTGCTGACAGAGGAAGTGGAGCGTTGACTCAGCAGGAAGCTGAGAGTAGACCCTTGTTTGGCAGGTGTTTGGTTCTAATAAACCATGGCAAGCTGGCTGCGTAGCTTCTCCCTATGAAAATGTAATTTTGCTTCCTTCTCTATTGCTATCCAGTACTCATCTCTTCCTTTTAAAATAAATCTGTCATCAGTGCCGCCTACACTAACCTGTAGGTACAGACAGGTAGTGCAGTTCACACTGATACCTGTTCCCATTCCATGCTACCTTTTATTCTGCTATCCATTGTTTTCATTCAGGGGCCAACTTGGAGCATGGGCTGAGATTTCTGACTTCACTGGGAGTCAAGCAAGGAGATGTAAAACAGTGCTCTCCAAAGCAAGTTTTGTAGGCTAGGTCTGGGCTGGCTTACATTTGCAGTTTCTTGTGGGCGGTTGCAACTTTTTCTGCAACTTTCACACTATATAAATCCCTGACCACTGCAAAGTGAAAACTGAAATTCACTTTAGTAAGCTATTTTGTAGCTTTTTGCTTGTAGCCACAAGTCGCAAAAAAATTGCTTAGGTGCACGTGCGACTTTTGTAAGCAAAAAAAAGCTCTAAATTCCTTGATCAATCTCCCCCTGTATGTCTGATTAAACCCAGATAATACAGGCGACTTGGCCTAAAATGTGTATTCCACATTGATGCTCAACAATTTCAATGCATATTTAATACAGGTAAAAACCCAATGGCCCATATTTATCAAACGGTGTGAGAGAAAAAATAGTGATTTTCCCACATCGACCAATCACAGCTCAGCTAACGAGCTCTGGTAAAGTGAAAGCTGAGCTGTTATTGGTTGCTGTGGGAAAATCACTCAATTTTTTCCCTGACAAAGTTTGATAAATCTGGACCTATATGTTTGAATGAACCCCAAAATAATAATTACTTAACTTGGCATTAGGTGCCTATTCCGCGTTCACACTCAACTTTAACAAATGCATATTTATTTATGTTAAACACAGGTAGAAACACTATATATCTTATTAACCCCTTAAGAACCCAGCCCATTTTCACCTTAAAGCGTACCCGTCAGATCCAACAAAATTATTATTTATTTATTTTTAACTTTTTTTTTTTTTTTTAAATCAACTGGTGCCAGAAAGTTAAACAGATTTGTAAGTTATAAAAAAAAAATTAACCATACCTCAAGGATTTTACCATCCCAAATGGTACACAATGAAAAACAAATGTCTGAATAATATAACATTTATTACACAATTGTAAAATAATACATAATAAATGTGACAGAATTAATTTGAATATTGCATTATTGGACAAAGAAATTTACGAAAAAAAATATATAGAATGATAAAATATAAAATGAATTATGCATATGCATGTTTATATCTATCTACCATTGGGCCCTAAGAGTAGAAATATGATGTAAGAAACACTGTTGTTGGATCTCAAAGCGCTATTTCTGGATGTGTTATAACTGTAGCTTTGATATTCTGATGGTTCGGCATAGAATGTTACTGATAGTCCGGCACAGAATATTAATAATGAGATGGGAACTGTGCTCCGAACATTTAGACAGTTCTATAAGTGACTGAAAGTATCCTCCTAAACAGTTGTTAAAAAGTATCTCACGATCCTCCGTCCACTGGTCTCGTGCTGTGACGGACCTAATAGAAAGTCCTGCGGCTGTTGTAGCGGTGTGGGCGCTGGAGTTCCTCTCTCTGTTGCGGGCAGCTGTCAGGTCCGTATATGCTGTATGGAGTGATCTCGCATGAGGCAAATAGAGTTGTTACTCCGGCAGGAGACTCGTGGCTGACTGTCAGCGTTCCCAATCACAGATTGGAGGATCAGGTGTGGTAGGTTGGGTCTTTTATGTATGAAGCCAGTACTTAAATACAGATTAGAGCCAAGCAGCAGTGCTTTTTTAGTGCTATATTCAGACGATGAGGGTGACTTTAGACGCGTTTCGGGGTGCTTAATCCGACCCCTTCCTCAGTAGACAAATTATATGGAAGACAGCGAGCGGGTTACATTTATATGACCCATCCACATGGATTTGAAAGAGATGGATCTTCTGACATAGGTGCAATATATAAAACCAGGATTTTCTCCATTTTATTAATGGGATACTCCGGCGCTTAGACATCTTATCCCCTATCCAAAGGAGAGGAGATAAGATGCCTGTTCGCAGGGGTCCCGCTATCAGTAACATTCTATGCCGAACCATCAGAATATCAAAGCTACAGTTATAACACATCCAACAACAGTGTTTCTTACATCATATTTCTACCGTTAGGGCCCAATGGTAGATAGATATAAACATAGTGCATAATTCATTTTATATTTTATCATTCTATATATTTGATTCGTGACTTTCTTTGTCCAATAATGCAATATTCTAATTAATTCTGTCACATTTATTATGTATTATTTTACAATTTGTTTAATACATTTTATATTATTCAGACATTTGTTTTTCATTGTGTACCATTTGGGATGGTAAAATCCTTGAGGTATGGTTAATGTTTTTTTATATTTCTTCCTTATTATTGGTCAGTGAGGATTAAAAAATCTTAATCCTTCCAGTACTTATTAGCTGCTGAATACTACAGAGGAAATGGTTTTCTTTTTGGAACACAGAGCTCTCTGCTGACATCCTGACCACAGTGTTCTCTGCTGACATCTCTCTCCATTTTAGGAACTGTCCAGAGCAGCATATGTTTTCTATGGGGATTTTCTCCTACTCTGGACAGTTCTTAAAATGGACAGATATGTCAGCAGAGAGCACTGTGGTCATGATGTCAGCAGAGAGCTCTGTGTTCCAAAAAGAAAATCATTTCCTCTGTAGTATTCAGCAGCTAATAAGTACTGCAAGCATTAAGATTTTTCAACAGAAGTAATTTACAAATTTGTTTAACTTTCTGGCAGCAGTTTATTTAAAAAAAAGTTTTCCACGGGAGTACCCCTTTAATATAACACTCAGTACCTAATCCTGACCATGTACATCTAATTTTTATGTGTCTAGCACCTTTATTAATTTTTTATTATTACACTTTTAATTTAGCTCACTAGTCTGAAATCCTCTAAAAGGGAGGAGACGTGGCCTCACTGTGCAGGTCTCCGCCCCCTCCCTCAGTATGCTGTCTACTCACATCTTCCCTAGCATTAGCAAAACTACAACTCCCAGCTTGTCCTCACTGACAGTAATGGGACACAAGCTGACAGTGGGAGGATTTTTCCTCCAGCTATGAGCCCTGCGCTCACAGCTGTCAATCAAGGAAGTGGGTCCATGACATAGGTGATGATGCATGGACACAGCAGGACCAGTATGTGTCCAAAAAGGCAGGGGGGGACAGTTGTTTGACTGTCTTTTTCAATATGAAAGCAATTTCAAAACCTATTGAAAAATCTGAATTTTTCAGGGACCAGTTCAGTTTTGAAGTGGATTTGAAGGGCCTTCATATTAGAAATACCCCATAAATTACCCGACTATAAAAGCTACCTCCCTCACAGTATACAAAATGACATTCAGAAAGGTTTTTAACCCTTTAGGTGTTTCACAGGAGTAGCAGCAAAGTGAAGCAGAAAATTCTAAATCTCAATTTTTTACACTAACATGTTCTTTTAGACCCAGTTTTGTAATTTTTACAAGGAGTTAAAGGAGAAAAGCCCCCAAAATGTGAATCCCATTTCTCTTGAGTAAGGAAATACCTCATATGTGAACGTAAAGTGCTCTGTGCACTAGAGGGCTCAGAATGTGACACATGTGACCCTAGTTCAGAAACGACACCCCTCACGGAATATAATAAGGGGTGCAGTGAGCATTTACATCCCACTAGCGTTTGAAAGATCTTTGAAACAGTGGGCTGTGCAAATGAAAAATTTGCAAATAGACGATCTGAGTCGTCCTTAAGTCCCAGGATGTCAGGGCTTACCTGTACACCCTGGGTCCTTAGGGGTTAAACCCAACAAATACATGCAACTTAGCCTAAAATGTATTTATGTTAAACCCAGGTAGAAATACTATGGGGGAGACTTATCAAAACCTGTCCAGAGGAAAAGTTGCTGAGTTGCACATAGCAACTAATCAGGTCCCTTCTTTCACTCTTCACTGGCCTTTTTAACCTCTTTGGGACGAAGGGCGTACAGGGTCTAGCCCGGAAAATAGGGATGATTGGAGCTGTCAGAGACTGCTCCGATCATCCTACGATTGGCCAATCGGCGGACTGATCAGCGAATCGCAGGGCAGGGGCGGGGAGAACGTTAATTTCTCTCCAGGATGTCGGGGCAGAGTGGGGGAAAGATTGCGGCGGCAGGGACCGGCGGCAGGCAAGTGGTGCTGCAGTGTCAGATGCTGCATTGAAGATCGCCTTGATCTTCACTACAGCTTCTAGGAGTTTAACCCCTTAAGGACACATGACGTACTGGAACGTCATGTGTCCACTCCCGATCTATAACGCGGGGCCACGGTGTGGCCCCGTGTCATAGCGGGTCGGGCCCGGCCTCTAACAACGGCCGGGACCCGTGGCTAATAGCGCGCGGCATTGATCGCTGTGCCGCGCGCTATTAACCCTTTAGACGCGGCGTTCAAAGTTGAACGCCGCGTCTAAAGTGAAACCGAAAGCATGTCGGCTAGCTCAGTGGGCTATTCGGGATAGCCGCGGCAAAATCGCGGCATCCCGAACAGCTTACAGGACAGCGGGAGGGCCCCTACCTGCCTCCTCGCTGTCCGATCGCCGAATGACTGCTCAGTGCCTGAGATCCAGGCATGAGCAGTCATGCGTCAGAATCATCGATCACTGGTTTCCTATGAGAAATCAGTGTGTGCAGTGTTATAGGTCCCTATGGGAGCTATAACACTGCAAAAAAAAAAGTGAAAAAAAAAAGTGAATAAACATCATTTAACCCCTTCCCTATTAAAAGTTTGAATCACCCCCCTTTTCCCATAAAAAAAAAAAAACACAGTGTAAATAAAAATAAAAATAAACATATATGGTATCGCCGCGTGTGGAAATGTCCGAATTATAAAAATATATCGTTAATTAATTAGTCAATGGCGTGTGCGCAAAAAAATTCAAAACTCCAAAATAGTGCATTTTTGGTCACTTTTTATATCATGAAATAAGTCCTATCAATGCAAAAATGGTACCGTTAAAAACTTCAGATCACGGTGCAAAAAATTAGCGCTCATACCGCCCCATACACGGAAAAATAAAAAAGTTATAGGGGTCAGAAGATGACAATTTTAAACGTATAAATTCTCCTGCAGGAAGTTATGTTTTTTTCCAGAAGTACGACAAAATCAAACCTATATAAGTAGGGTATCATTTTAACCGTATGGACCTACAGAATAAATGTCAGGTGTCATTTTTACCGAAATATATTCTACGTAGAAACGGAAGCCCCCAAAAATTACAAAATGTTGTTTTTTTTTCAATTTTGTCTCACAATGATTTTTTTTTCCGTTTCACCGTAGATTTGTGGGCACAATGACTGATGTCATTACAAAGTAGAATTGGGGGCGCAAAAAATAAGCCATAATATGGATTTTTAGGTGCACAATTGAAAGAGTTATGATTTTTTAAAAGCAAGGAGCAAAAAATGAAAATGCAAAAACGGAAAAATCCCCGGTCCTTAAGGGGTTAAAAACAACTCCCAGCATGTGCAGTGGTCTCCAAACGGTATCCTTGCAGATGTTGCAAAACTACAATTTTCAGCATGCCCAGACAGTATCTGGAGGGCTACAGTTTGGAGACCACTACACAGTGGTCTCAAAACTGTTCTCCTCCAGTTGTTGCATAACTACAACTCCCAACATGTCCTTCAGCTGTCTGGGCATGCTGGGAGTTGTGGTATTGCAATAACTGGAGGCACACTGGTTGGGAAACCTTGTATTTTTCCTAACTCAGTGTTTCCCAGCCTGTGTGCCTACTGCTGTTGCAAAACTATAACTCCCAGCATGCACTGACAGACCATGCATGCTGGGAGTTGTAGTTTTGTAACAGCTGGAGGCACATGGGTTGGGAAACACTGAGTTAGGAAACAGACAGTGGTGCGGAAACACTGCAGTAGTCTGTTACCTAACTCAGTGTTTCCCAATCCCAACCAGTGTGCCTCCAGCTGTTGCATAACTACAACTCCCAGCATGCACGGTCTGTCAGTGCATGCTGGGAGTTGTAGTTTTGCCCCCACCCCCTCTCCCACGTGAATGTACATGGTACATTCACACGCGCAGGGGTTTACAGCGAGTTTCCCGCTTCAAGTTTGAGATGCGGCAAATTTTCCGCTGCAGCTGGAAACACACTGTAAACCTCCGCCCGTGTGAATGTACCCTAAAAACACTACACTACACTAATCCTAAATAAAGACAGTGAAACACTACATATACACTACACTCTTACAGTGTACCCCCCCCCCCCCCCCCACAATAAAAATAAAAAACGTCTTGTACGTCAGTTTTTCCAAAACGGAGCCTCCTGCTGTTGCAAAATAACAACTCCCAGTATTGCCGGACAGCCATTGACTGTCCAGGCATGTTGGGAGTTTTGCAACAGCTGGAGGCACCCTGTTTGAGGAAAACTGACGTACAGTATTTTTGGTGGCGGAGGCAAGTGTAACACAAAATTTGTAACACACTTTCTCCCAAGTACGGAAATACCCTATATGTGGGCGTAAAATGCTCTGCGGGCGCACAACAGGGCTCAGGAGTGAGAGCACATTGGCCCTCATTTACTATTGCAAACCCAACATATTTTGTCGGGTTGAGCGCCAGTTTCAGGCGCATTGCGCCGGAAATTCTGTCTGCGCCAGAATATGCACCTGAAATTCTGTCTGAAATTGCGCCTGAATTGCGCATGGTCACAGAAAAGGGGCATGTTCCCGACATTTTTACAAAATCCCAACATATTTACTAAAGTTTCCACAGAAAATGTGGTGGATTTCAGCTGAGGAAAACCCTACAGGTCAGAGCATATGTAAAAAAAAAAGCAGTGTTGGAAAAGTGGAAACTGTAGGAAAAGCTTAGTAAATACCGTGGAAAATAAATTGTAGGGAATTAAAACCCACAAAGAAACCTACACTCCACTCTTAGTAAATAAGGGCCATTATGTTCATTTGAGGCCTAAGCTGGTGATCTGCACAGGGGTGGCTACTGGTTACAGTGGTTCTGACATAAACGCAAAAAAAATAAACACCCACATGTGACCCCATTTCGGAAACTACCCCCCTCACGGAACATAACAAGAGGTACAGGGAGCATTTACACCCCACAGGTGTCTGACAGATTTTTGGAACAGTGTTCCGTGAAAATTAAGAATGTAATTTTTCATTTGGACAGCCCACTGTTACAAAGATCTGTCAAACGCCAGTGGGGTGTAAATGCTCACTGTACCTCTTGTTACATTCCTTGAGGGGTGTAGTTTTCCAAATAGTATGCCATGTGGGGTGTTTTTCGCTTTTCTGGCTTCCTAAATGAGACATGCCCCCCAAAATCCATTTCAGCAAAATTCGCTTTCCAAAAGCCCAATGTCGCTCCTTCCCTTCTGAGCCCTCTATTGCATCCGCAGATCATCGACATATGAGGTATTTCCTTACTTGAGAGAAATGGGGTTTCAAATTTTGGGAGACATTTTCACCTATTACCCCTTGTGAAAAAAATTAGAAGTAACATTAGCATTTTTGTAAAATAAAAAAAAAGATTTTCATTTTCACGTCCAACTTCAACGCAAAGTCGTCAAACACCTGTGGGGGTGTTAAGGCTCACTGTGCCCCTTGTTATGTTCCTTGGGGGGGGGGGGAAATTTCCCAAATAGTATGCCATGTGGGGTGTTTTTAGCTGTTCTGGCACTATGGGGGCTTCCTAAATGTGACATGCACCGCAAAAACCATTTCAGCAAAATTCGCTCTTTAAAATCCCATTCTCGCTCCTTCCCTTCTGAGCCCTCTACTGCACCCACAGAGCACTTTACATCCACATATGAGGTATTTCCTTACTCGAGAGAAATTGGGTTACAAATTTTGTGGGGCTTTTTCTCCTTTTACCCCTTGTAAAAATAAAAATATGGGTCTACAAGAACATGTTAGTGTAAAAAATGCAGATTTAGATTTTTCTCCTCTACTTTGCTGCTATTCTTGTTAAAGGGTTAACAAACTTTCTGAATGTCATTTTAAATACTTTGAGGGGTGTAGTTTCTATAATGGGGTCATTTATGGGGTATTTCTCCCAGAAAGGACCCTCAAATCCACTTCAAACTTAACTGGCCCCTGAACAATTACAATTTTAAAATTTTCGTGAAAATTTTGAAAATTGCTGCTATACTTTGAATCCCTCTCATGTCTTCAAAAAGTAAAAACATGTCAACTTTATGATGTCAACATAAAGTAGACATATTGTATTTGTGAATCAATATATAATTTATTTGGAATATCCATTTTCCTTACAAGCAGAGAGTTTCAAAGTTAGAAAAATGCTAAATTTTCATGAAATTTTGGGATTTTTCACCAAAAAAGAATGCATATAATGATGAAAATTTACCACTATGTTAAAGTAGAATATGTCACAAAAAAACAATCTCGGAATCAGAATTAAAGGTAAAAGCACACCAGAGTTAGTAATGCTTAACTGACAGGGTAGAGATGTGCAAAAAATGCTCTGGTCCTTAGGGTTAAAATGGGCTTGGTCCCCAAGGGTTTAAAAATGAAAGAAGCAATCTGATTGGTTACTATGGGCAACTCAGCAACTTTTCCTCTGGACAGGTTTTGATAAATCTTCCCCTATATGTTTAATTAAACACAGAAAATACACGTAACATGGTCTAAAATGCATATTCCATGTATACTATACATGTTTTTTTATGCATGTTTATGTTTAACCAGGTAGAAATACTATATGTTTAATAAATGCAGGGATGACACAAGTCAAAATAAACACAGAACTGTACGGAGGTCTGGAATATGGGTCATCATACGAAGGGTGAGCAAGTTATAAAAACAGGCCTGGTTTTTACCAGGGAGAGCAAGGCAGTACCGATACATAAGACAGAAGAATGGTAACAAGAAAATAGCCAAGAGTCAAATATACATAGCATAGCAAAGAACAGGAGCAAGGCATGAGCAATGAATGGCAGGCTGACTGGAGATTTATATGAACCTAAGGAGGGTGTGGACAAAGGGAGCAGATGTGATAGGCTCTGTGTCCAAGACCTCTGATAGGATCGGGCGACTCCACAGCTATGTGTGATGCTTTAGCCAAATACCAGAAAAGTTAACCCTTCAGGCAAAACAATAAATGCGTATTTATGTGAAAATGTAAGTCATCCCAGTGTTTTGCTTAGCTTTTTTTGTATTGTAATGTGATAGCTTTAATGGGCTCATTCTGCAGTGAAACTGCTCGGATTATGAACTGCAAAAATAAAATTGGCTGCGTCCTTAAGGCCAAAATGGGTTGTGTCCTTAACCTCTTAAGGACCAAGGACGTACCGGTACATCCTGAGTCCTTTCCCTTTCTATAACGCGGGGCCATGACGTGGCCCTGCATCATAGCGGGTCGGGCCCGGCTTCTAACAACGGCCGAGACCCGTGGCTAAGGATTAAGATTTTTTAATAGAAGTGATTTACAAATCTGTTTAACTTTCTGGCACCAGTTGATTTAAAAAAAAAAAAAAAAGTTTTCCATGGGAGTCATGGGAATACCCCTTTAACCCCTCCCCTAATAAAAGTTTGAATCACCCCCCTTTTCCCATTTAAAAAAAAACTGTGTAAATAAAAATAAACATATGTGGTATCGCCGTGTGCGGAAATGTCCAAATTATAAAAATATATAATTAATTAAACCGGACAGTCAATGGCGTACGCGCAAAAAAATTCCAAAGTCCAAAATTTGTATTTTTGGTCACTTGTAATATAATGAAAAAATGAATAAAAAGTGATCAACAAGTCCGATCAATACAAAAATTGTACCGCTAAAATCTCCAGATCACGGCGCAAAAAATTTGCCCTCATACTGCCCCATATGCAGAAAAATAAAAAAGTTATAGGGGTCAGAAGATGACAATTTTAAACGTATAAATTTTCCTGCATGTAGTTATGATTTTTTTCAAGAGTACGTAAAAATCAAACCTATAAAAGTAGGGTATCATTTTAATCATATGGATGTACAGAATAAAGAGAAGGTGTAATTTTTACCGAAAAATTTACTGCGTAGAAACAGAAGCCCCCAAAATTTTCAAAATGGCTTTTTTTCAATTTTGTCTCACAATGATTTTTTTTTTCGTTTCGCCGTAGATTTTTGGGAAAAATGACTGATGTCACTTCAAAGTAGAATTGGTGGCACAAAAAATAAGCCATCATATGGAATTTTAGGTGCAAAATTGAAAGAGTTATGATTTTTTAAAATAAGGAGGAAAAAATCAAAGTGCAAAAACGGAAAAAACCCTGGTCCTTAAGGGGTTAATTTTCATCAATAACAACATATAAAAAGTTTTTGTATCTGACATGCCCATTTAAGGGACTTGGTATGGAAATCTTACCACCTATAGGCTATGTTCACACTATGGGATTTCCTGCTAATTTTTCATATAGGTTTGTGGTGAGGAAATCTGCAGCAAAACAGAGTAGTAGGAAAGTAGATGAAATTTTATCAAATCTTATCACTAATCTGTGGAAGAATTTCTGTTTTATTTGTACATTTTATTTGCAGTTTTTATTCCTTTAAACATAGAGGAGTAAAATCTGCAGTGAATTCCACCACCACCATTTTACTGCCAATTTGCAACAGATTTTTTAAACCCATATATATGTATCCTAAAAGTTAATTATGATTTTTTTTCTATTACTGTGCACATTCCCAACCATTCTGCATAAGTCTCAAAGGATTTAAAATGTCTAAAGTCTTCTCCATCATATTACATCAACAGTATCAAGCCTATTTCTACAACTTCTGCCAGAAAATACTGGGAAGAGAACAAGCTAAACAATGCTGAAATTCCAACTGATATTAGAGCTGGCGCTGGTTTATTTTAACAACAATAAGAGAGCAACTTGTCAGTACAGATGAGAAAAATGGTGTTAGAAAAATTAAATTTGTAATATTGCATAAAACATTATCCAGGAAACAGCTTTGTCTTTAGCCGTGCACAGTATAGTTTTTAAAAGGTCTTTGATGAAAATGCAAAAATATTGGAAATTCATTGATTTTGTCCAGATTGTAATTACATCAGTACTGCTGCCAGTGGGGCGGCCAATCAGAATACACAGAGAAGACGGCAAAATATACTTTAAGGATTTTGATGTATTAGTGTATACTAGTGTATACTCTCGTTTGTAGTCAAGTATGCCTATTGCTTGTTTTCTCACCCAACAACCCATCCTTGTTGGAGAAAGTATAAATGGAAGCCCTTTTCCACAAAGCGTTTCCATGCGAAAATCCACAGCGTCTACAGGAGCAGAGAAGTGGATGAGATTTTAAAAAATATATATATATTTTCACACTTGTAAAGAAATTCACATAAAATCTGGAGTGTATATATAAATATATATATATATATATATATATATATATATATATATATATATATATACACACACACACACACACACACATTTTGATAAACTCCCCTGACTAGGACATGCACCAGGCCGTAATGACCAAGAAATGTTCTTAGTTGTTTTTAATACAAGCAGTATTTTAAAAGATTTTATTTTTTACAATTTTTGTAGTCCCACAAAAGTAATCTGATAGCTCACATAACACACTACAGTACTACTGTAGTGCAGTGTATTATTCCTGTCTGGATAACGCTGACAGAAAATCTATTCCGGTATGGGTGCATACATGGCAGACCTGGTCTTCCTTAGACCCCAGACTGCCATGGAAGCACATAAGAAACCAGGGGTCATGATTTGACCATTGCATCTAAGAATTTGAACTACCAGGATTCTAGGTCTCTTCATTTTTTAGAGTGAAAGCAGAAGCAAGGCTTTCATGCGATGCCCAACATGGTAGGCTCATGCCAAGCTATTCTTGTCCTGCCATAAAAAGGCATATAGACAGGAACAAGACCCCTTAAAGGGGAACTCTGCCGGAAAACATCCTATCCCCTGTCCAAAGGATATGGGATAAGATGTTTGATCACGGGGGTCCTGCTGCTGGGGACCCCCGCAATCTCCGGGCTGGAAGCGGCGTCCTCCAAAACACGGAAGCTTGGAGCTTCCGTGTTCGTGATGTCGCGCCACACCCCCTCCATTCGTGTCTATGGGATGGGGCATGATGGCTAGTAAGTAGCCGTCACGTCTCCTCCAATAGACATGAATGTAGGAGCCGTGGTGGCTGGCATCGCCAGTCATCTGACATGGAGCAGAGTTCGCTCCGTGCATCAGATGACTACGGAGACCGCGGGGGTCCCCAGTGGCGGGACCCCAGTGGCGGGACCCCTGCGATTAGACATCTTATCCCCTACCCCTTTAATGACCGCTGTAAAAAGGCATATTGGCAGTCATTAAGGATTTATCATGTGGCTACAGCATTTTTAAACTAGCAAAATATGCCATCAAAAATACAGGTCAACAATGTTTATGAAACAGTCCTTAGGGAGTACTTGAGCCGAGCCCTTTTTCTTATTGATCCCCAAAGGAGCTGTATAGGTTTACTTTATTGGCCAGCACTTGTGTACCTTTTTTCTAGTGATTGGTGGGATGTCAGACCCCCACTGATAACTTCTGACAAGTCTGTATGACATGTCAGAAGTTATGTGAACATTTGGATACATCTTTAAGGAATGTTACTTAGATATGACATACTTTAGAATCAATGAGGGTCTGTCATATTTGACCCCCCTGATTCTTGCACAGCTGTTGGCTGGGAGTGCTGCTGTGCAGGGAAGAACAGTAAAGGGGCTACAGCTCTCTGTAGTTTGAATCCCCACTAACCACAGAGTGAGGCCATATCCTAGCAATATGCAGTCACTTTATAAGATGAGAATATATGTTTACAGTTTTCTCATGAAGACAACTTCCTTCCAAAAGGATCACTGTGGGTCTGGCTTCGCACTCGGCAAAGATGCAGCCAACACATTTCCCCTGCCCTCCATTCTGGTACACAGTCTCAAGAGGGGAAGTAACTGATTTTCATGCCATTCAGATTCCAAGGAAGACTGTGTGAGAACATTTATTGGAAGAATAGTGGCTGCCATCAATGTTTGACAGACTCTTCAGAAAACCCTGTCTCTGACCAAAATAGTAAGAAATGACAACTATAGTGAATTATATTTCCATATATAGGAAATAATTTTTGATTTCTCTTCATTTATCAGGAAATGTTGCTGTTTCTCCAAAACAAAAACATCTAAAATGTATTTCACTAGTGTTCACCACAATATCAGAATTGTTCTTGTGATGTCTTTCAATGTTATCACTTGAATCACAGTTTTGTTGCTTTTGGCAATTCATTAGATGAATTCTTGCATTTTCCTGTTCTATCTGGCTGAAAAAAAAGAACAAAAAAAAGACAGCAGAGTATGAAGCACAGCTTCCAATTTTATGATAATATGTCATACAAAACCAACAGATCTTTCTCTGGTCAATGAAAACTTAACACTAATAAAAAAAAGATAAAGAAATTGTAACAATGAAGATTCAAAATATGAAACAAACTCTTAAATGACAAAATGAATATATACAGTTATCGACACTAAGAATAAAAGTAGTCTCTGTACAAGTGACTTTTCCCAGAATTTTTTAATGTTTTTTTTGTAAGGTGTACACCTCTGAACTTGGCCTAGGAAAAATGTCCAGTATTTGAAAGCACAGTGTATGAAGGTAAATAAATAGTGAATAATGGCGGTATTGCACAGTAAAAGTATGGCAGTCATGCTTTTAGAAGACATTAGGAAAGGGCAATGTAAACATACAGGCAATATGAAAGTGAAGTGCAGGCTTCAGAGTGTTCTGCAGCTGTGAAGGATGGAAACAGTGGATAGAAGTTCAGGAGAAACACTGGGCACGGTTCCGCCATCAGCAACGAATCAATGTAAACACTGTTGCTCTCTTTCTCCACTACCCTGTTAGCAGCCTTTCCAAAGGCTTTGGGACCACACACTCAGACCACACAGCACCAGCTGAACTCACTCGCACGCAAGGCCCAGGAGCTGTCACTAAACTGAAGGGCAGGATGGGGAGGGATGAGTGTATACAGGCTGTGCTGCCTTTCCATCCCCCTACTCTTCATCACTGCAGCTGGCTTGTGGTCAGTGGAAGGGAAGGTAATGAAGAATGGATGGAGGAAATGAAGGTATACATATACTTTGCAGCAAAAATATATACTTCATGGCCCATACTTGTAATGACTTGCATGTCTATTTGTGTACAAGAACGGATTAACTGGTAATAATTGCTTGAAGGACACCCTCTAAAAACACTAATAAACCTGCTATCACTCTCATGGCAGGCCAGTACAATAGTGCATTGAGCAATGATTGCTGATGCGTTTCATTGGCTGCCATAAATGCGCCCTTACCTCCACTTCAGTTAGCTGACTATTACATATGACATATGTTTTGATTATTACTGTGCATTGAGAAGATTTATTCCTTAGCTATGCAAACTGTAAAACTGGGTTCACACTTCCCCTATACAGACATATTTTTATGTCCGTATTACGAAAAATCTTGGTCTGATAACCCAAACTGACAGTTATCAGTTCAAGTCATAAGACCTGGTCAGGCTGGGACTTGTGGCTATATTGTGAATGTAAATATATATGCATATCAAAATAGTGTAAACCCAACCTCAGGGTGGAGCCACACGATGAGGTTGCTTCCAAGAGTAAGTAATTCATTTAATTTTAGTACTGTTAAATGTAATGAAACTGCAACAGAACCTGATAGTAGGCTTTCAAGATATCCTGCCAGGACATGTGACCACTTCAGACAGAACATTAGAGGGGATGAGCTTCAATGAAGATAACCGTCTCACATGGCGCTGACCGACCAGGACATGGAGTGGAGGATAAAAGTGGACTTTAATAACCAAGATGCAACGCGTTTTGCTGCGCATGTGCAGCGAAACACGTTGCATCTTGGTTATTAAAGTCCACTTTTATCCTCCATACCGTGACTGGTCGGTCAGTGCTGTGTGAGCCGGTTATCTTCATTGAAGCTCATCCCCTCTAATCCCTTGCTACTATTCACCGGAGGGCAGCAGATGACCTACCATCCTTTGTGCTTTTATCATTGTTTTTTATGAATCTACACAACCACCCAGGGTGAGCAGTTATCTATTTCTTCTCTCACACCGGGTATCATCGAGCGCTTGTTCTTTTACTTCTACACTGCAGACAGACACAGGCTACAGTGGTCAACACTATTGGTCAGGAGGGAAGCAATGCTTTAGGATTTTTTGTGGATTTTCTGCAAGAAAACCCACAACAAATCTGATTTGCTGCTATTCTTAGAAATCTATCAATTAATTTGTGACTATTACCAAATCCTCTTGTCAATTGGGCTTGTTCTAACACAACCTGACACTGTCAGATCAGTCTCCCTTGGAAATACAAATATTTGCTAAAATTGACATGTCAGAAGAGCTGACTAGTCCTCTTTCAGTCTGTGATGACAAAATGTTCATGTAAACCTAAAGCTTTTGTGAGCTTCTGTGGCTGAGATAGAAGAGATTGAACAAATGTCACATACTGTTGTCAGCTGACCTATTGAAAAATAGTAACTTATAGAAACTGAAATTCACACCATAGAATCTTTACTTCAGAAAAGATTTCTGCAGTAAAAGTTCTATGGTGTGAATTTTAGTAGAGAAGAGAACACTGCATAAAAAGCTGAAAATATAGGCTGTAGGACTGACATAAAAACAATATTTTTCATATTATTGAATAACTAAAGCTAGGTTCATAGCATTGTTAAGGAGTGGCTCTTGGTTTGGCCTTGAATGTGAGTGACTGCCGCTGTCCATATTAGTATATGCTGAGTGTCGACACCAGACAAAGAGTTGGTATAAATCTCCTTCTCAGCAGAGGTTTTGCTCACACACGCTGGGGAGTTCTGTTTATTATATGGAAATATATTGTTTTATACAGTTATCAAAAAGAGGAGGTTGGTTATCACATCAAAACTGTTATATTTTGATTGGTTACTTAGGTATATACTTTCATATAAGGCAAAAGCATCTTATTAATCATGTATCATGTGCATTCTTTCCTAATATTTTACTGACATTGATATTAACTTCTTTTTCTTTAACTTCTTCTTGTGTCAGATGCTGTTCTGACCGCAGGCACAGTCTTCAGTTACGTGCATAAGCTGGCAATTTTCCTCTGTTTCTCCTTGCTTCTAGAAATAGTTTCAAAGGCATGCTCCCTCTTAGTTACTAGCATAAGCTGATATATTGGATAAGGGTAATAATGTTTTTCTGCAGCATTAGCAATAACATATAGGTATCAATGTATTGATCAACAATCAGAATCATCATAGTCGACTTCAACATCATGTTTGGCTAATCTGCATGAGTTGTTTTACATTTCATGCAACAACAAAATATGTGAATCAAACATGATGATGCAACATAACGCTTGTCCTGTAACAGTACAAAAACAGATTCTCTGGGATCTTATTGTTCAGTCCTATTGGACAGAAAAATAAGACAGTCTTTGTCCTGTTATCAAAAAAAAAAAGTAAGAAAGGATCTGCCTGAAAGAAAACTTGAAACTGGACTTTGAACTCCCTCCAAAGGTTTTCTATGGGGTTGAGATCTGGGGACTGGCTAGGCCACTCCAGGACCTTGAAATGCTTCTCACGAAGCCACTTCTTCATTGCCCTTGTGGTGTGTTTGGGATTATTGTCATACTGAAAGACCCAGCCATGTTTTATCTTCAATGCCTTTGCTGATGGAAGGAGGTTTTCACTCAAGATCTCATGATACATGGCCCCATTCATTCTTTCCTTTACACAGATCAGTCGTCCTTGTCCCTTAGCAGAAAAACAGCCCCAAAGCATGATGTTTCCATCCCCATGCTTTACACTAGGTATGATGTTATTTGGTTGCAACTCCGCATTCTTTTTCCTCCAAACATGACGAGTTCTTCTTTGGTTTTACCTGACTATATGACATTCTCCTAATCCTCTTCTGGATCATCCAAATGTTCTCTAGCAAACTTCAGAAGGGCCCGGACATGTACTGGCTTAAGAAGGGGGACTTGTCTGGCACTGCATGTTTTGAGTCCCTGGTGGCGTAGTGTGTTACTGATGGTAGCCTTTGTTACTTTGGTCCCAGCTCTCTGCAGGTCATTCACTAAGTCCCCCCATGTGGTTCTGGGATTTTTCTTCTCCGTTCTCGTGATCATTTTGACACCAGGGGGTGAGATCTTGCGTGGAGCCCCAGATCAAGGGTGATTATCAGTTGTCTTGGATGTCTTCCATTTTCTAATAATTGCTCCCACAGTTGATTTCTTCACACCAAGCTGCTTACCTATTGCAGATTCAGTCTTCCCAGCCTGGTGCAGATCTACAATTTTGTTTCTGGTGTCCTTCGACAGCTCTTTGGTCTTGGCCATAGTGAAGTTTGGAGTGTGACCGTTTGAGGTTGTGGACAGGTGTATTTAATACTGATAACAAGTTCAAACAGGTGCCATTAATACCGGTAATGAGTGGAGAACAAAGGAGACTCTTAAAGAAGAAGTTGCAAGTCTGTGAGAGCCAGAAATCTTGCTTGTTTTAGGTGACCAAATACTTATTTTCCACCATAATTTGCAAATAAATTCTTTTAAAATAAGACAATGTGATTTTATAGATTTTTTTCTTATTATTATGTCTCTCATAGTTGAGGTATACCTATGAAGAAGATTTCAGGCCTCTCTCATCTTTTTAAGTAAGAGAACTTGCACAATTGGGGACTGACTAAATACTTTCCCCCTGACTGTGTGTGTATGTATGTATATATATATATATATATATATATATACATACATATATGTCGTGTCCCGGTACAGAATGCGGTTCTGTACAGTTCCTAAAGTCCCCTCAGGTAGAGTCCCTCAAGTCCACAGGGCTCTTCTGCAGGATCCACCAAGGTCATTATTATGGATTCTATTGTATATTAATTCTGTATGTTTATTATCGGTATTGTACAGTGAATACAAACTATCTGTAAAGGTTATTAGGCTATTTAAACTGTATAGGACCGTCCTAAGGTCATGTGATATAGTCATATGATATGTGATCACCCAGAGTTCCAGAGGCACAGGTAACCACAGGCAACCAGCTACCAATGGGCTTTAGTCCAGCTCCCTGATATATAAAGGGCTGCAGTCTCCACACTAGCCCTTTTTAGTTCCTGGACATTAAAGGGTTACTCCGCTCCCCAGCATCCGGAACATTGAGTTCCTTAACGCTGTGTGTGGGCTTCCGTGTTCACGTCATGTTCAAGCCCGCCCCCTTGTGATGTCACGGCCTGCCCCCTCAATGAACAGCCAGTACAGCTAGGCCAAAGCCTACAAGTCTGCAGCCACATCTAATCTGTAAGTCTCATTTATGTCTGCAAGTCAAGTCTGTACTGTCCCTACTAAAGTCATAACAGTAGGACAGTGGCCTGCATCATCATTATTACCATTACAAGTCCAAGCAAGCCTGAGAGGTTCCCTGTGTCCCGGTCACCTCTGTGGAAGTTGGCTATCTGTAAAAACTGTTATACTGCCTTCTTCAGTAAAGTTCCAGTTGCATCAAAACCTGCTTTGGACTCTTTTTTAATATATGCCGTTTCTAGGTTGTTGTCGGTGGTGCCCTACAACATACAACCACATTCTGGCGTCACGAACACTAGGGGTTAACAACATCTTGCCCCAGGGGTTTATACCATCTGGCCCCACCACCTACACCGCTACACCCCGTGGTCCTGCCATACACCATGGGTTACCACATATATATATATATATATATATATATATATATATATGTGTGTGTTTATAGATCTGTTTGAAAGAAAAATTGAGTGGCCATTTGAAAAGGATAAAAATATGGTGTGAACCTAACCGGAGTTAAAGGAGTATATATCTTTTTATCCGTGAAGTGTTTAACGCCTACAAATGACTGTTTATTGATCATATCTATTCAGCTTGACAGTAATTGAAAAATTGTATTTAAACATGCATACAGTAGCATAGAACGAACCTCTCACCATCTGAAAAGAATAGTTTCACACACACGCTCCTGATGTGTGTGTGTGTGTGTGTGTGAACATATATATATATATATATATATATATATATATATATATATATACTGTGTATTATTTATAGTGTAGCTGGATAATCTTTGAGAATAATTTGATGAGTTTTATTCTATGAAGCAATATGCCTAAAAAGTCTGGATTTCACTGCATGTGCATTAAATATAGCAGATTTTGGAAACATAATACTTCTTACATACAATACGTAAAAACTTGTGACCATTTGTTGAATTACATTTGTATATATAATTTACATTTTTCACTGACCACTTTATATATAAGTTGAATGATTGTGGGTTTTTCATGTGGTTCTAGGATTTGACAAGACTGCATATAAGTTTAAAATCCCAGATTGGTTTCCATAGAATTTTCCTGATAATTACCAACATAGTTTGCATTCGTGGTATGTGGACATACTGGTAGTATCTAAGTTCTTTATTACCCTCAAAGCAGCTACATAGCTGCTCAGTATTTCCATTAGAGATATTGATACAAAATAACCATTATTAAAATAAAACTTCGAGGCAGGGCAACACAAGAGATGCACAGAACTACATACTGGCCCTCATTTACTATTCTAATTTATTTACGTCCTGCGCCGGCTCCCGTGATATGGAGCAGGGTCGCGCTGCGACCCCGCATCACATCGCGTCGGTCCCGGCGCTCATCAACGTCCGGGACCCGCGGCTAATACCATAAATCGCCGATCGCGGCAATGTGCGGTATTAACCCTTTAGAAGCGGTGGTCAAAGCTGACCGCCGCTTCTAAAGTGAAAGTGAAACTATCCCGCCTAGTCAGTCGGGCTGTTTGGGACCGCCGCGGTGAAATCGCGGCGTCCCGAACAGCTTACAGGACACCGGGAGGGCCCTTACCTGCCTCCTCGTTGTCCGATCGACGAATGACTGCTCCGTGCCTGAGATCCAGGCAGGAGCAGTCAAGCGCCGATAACACTGATCACAGGTCATTTAACCCCTTCCCTAATAAAAGTTTGAATCACCCCCCTTTTCCCATAAAAAAAATAAAACTGTGTAAATAAAATAAAAAAACATATGTGGTATCGCCGCATGCATAAATGTCCGAACTATAAAAATATATCATTAATTAAACCGCACGGTCAATGGCGTACGCGCAAAAAAATTCCAAAGTCCAAAAAAGCTTATTTTTGGTCACTTTTTATACCATTAAAAAATGAATAAAAAGTGATGAAAAAGTCCGATCAAAACAAAAATCATACCGATAAAAACTTCAGATCACGGCGCAAAAAATGAGTCCTCATACCACCCTGTACGTGGAAAAATAAAAAAGTTATAGGGGTCAGAAGATGACATTTTTAAACATATAAATTTTCCTGCATGTAGTTATGATTTTTTCCAGAAGTACGACAACATCGAACCTATATAAGTAGGGTATCTTTTTAACCGTATGGACCTAGAGAATAATGATAAGGTGTCATTTTTACCGAAATATGCACTGCGTAGAAACGGAAGCCCCCAAAATTTACAAAATGGCGTTTTTTCTTCGATTTTGTCGCACAATGATTTTTTTTCCATTTCTCCGTGAATTGTTGGGTAAAATCACTAATGTCACTGCAAAGTAGAATTGGTGACGCAAAAAATGAGCCATAATATGGATTTTTAGGCGGAAAAATGAAAGGGTTATGATTTTTAAAAGGTAAGGAGGAAAAAACTAAGGTGCAAAAACGGAAAAACCCTGAGTCCTTAAGGGGTTAACGGTGGCACACAAGGCCTCATTATTCCACGAAAGTTCAGAGGCAAGAGTTCAAAACTTAACTGCGTAGTCACCAACAGAGGAATTTCCTTGGCAGAGGTTCAGCAGAGCCGTCTCGGTAGAGGAGGCTCGCGTGGGTTCTTCAAATGCATTGCGGAATGCTACAAGGAAGGCTGACAGGTTCAAGGAGACCGGATCTCTACGATCCCGGAGAGGAGTAGCCCAGGCCAGGGCTTTTCCGGACAAAGCACGCTCCGTCGGGAACAGATCCACCATAAGTTCAAGATGAATAGAACACTGTGTCACAAAGTCTCTATACAACTTGGGTTCTCCATCATATTTAGAAGGCAGGGACAAACGAGGCTTGGAACCAGGTGAAGCTGCAGATAAAGGAGGAGGCTAAGGCACAGGTGGCTGCTGCTATTGTTCCTGCAGCAGGGCAAAAATCTGTTGCATCATGGCTGTAAGTAAATGTTACGCTTGATGGTTAACTGCTGCGACTGCTGAGCCACAACGGTGGGCAGATCTGAATCATCAGGCAAAGGCACACCAGCGGGATCCATGGCAGACTTGGAAAGATCCGAGAGACCAGACAAAAGCGAAATCCATGTCCGGATCTTACTGTTAGGAATCACAGCAGGTGGACAGCAGGTGGCGGATCCTCTGGGCATGTGTGGAAGGAGACTTGAGCCGTGCCAGGGAGTTGCGTCTAAGGTGCCACTGGTTTTCACCAGAGCCCGCTGCAAAGCGTGATGATCTTGCTTCGGCAGGTGGCACCTAGATCGCTACCCCTGGCATGACTCGTTCACACAGGTAGCTGGGGGGTGGCGTGGCACAGAAGGTAACTGGCAGGACGTGACAAGATAGCAGAAGGTCAGGCAGGTAACACAGGTAAAGGGAAGGTAGGGTAGCAAGGAACAGATTCACAGTAACAGGAGCACAGGGACACAGGACTTCACAATTGCAAAGACTATCAAAGATCCGGCACAGGAAACAGGGAGGAGCAGATACTTATGGACAAGGGACAGGTGCAGACACTTTAATTAATTGGTACTGGCCCTTTAAGAAACAGAGATCCAGCGCGCACGCTCTAGGGGGCAGAGGCCCACACACCAGAGCTGCAGGGATACCAGGGAGCAGAGACACAAGAAGGTGAGTGACGGGCTGAGACTCGCATGAGGGCGCGTCCTGCGATACGAATCTTAGCCCCGCCGGCAGCGGAAACGGGGAGCACTCATGGCTGGAAAGTCAGGCTGGAGTGCCACTGTAACAACAGTTTTTACACAGTTTAACATAGTTTAAAAAACAAAACAAAAAAAAAAAAAAACCTGTATAGGTTTAAAACTTATTGTTACGCCGAGCGCTCCGGGTCCCCGCTCCTCCCCGGAGCGCTCGCAACATCCTCGCTACTGCAGCGCCCCGGTCAGATCTACTGACCGGGTGCGCTGCGATACCGCCCCCAGCCGGGATGCGATTCGCGATGCGGGTGGCGCCCGCTCGCGATGCGCACCCCGGCTCCCGTACCTGACTCGCTCTCCGTCGGTCCTGTCCCGGCGCGCGCGGCCCCGCTCCCTAGGGCGCGCGCGCGCCGGGTCTCTGCGATTTAAAGGGCCACTGCGCCGCTGATTGGCGCAGTTGGTCTAATTAGTGTGTTCACCTGTGCACTCCCTATGTATACCTCACTTCCCCTGCACTCCCTTGCCGGATCTTGTTGCCATCGTGCCAGTGAAAGCGTTCCCTTGTGTGTTCCTAGCCTGTGTTCCAGACCTCCTGCCGTTGCCCCTGACTACGATCCTTGCTGCCTGCCCCGACCTTCTGCTACGTCCGACCTTGCTCTTGTCTACTCCCTTGTACCGCGCCTATCTTCAGCAGTCAGAGAGGTTGAGCCGTTGCTAGTGGATACGACCTGGTTACTACCGCCGCTGCAAGACCATCCCGCTTTGCGGCGGGCTCTGGTGAAAACCAGTAGTAACTTAGAACCGGTCCACTAGCACGGTCCACGCCAATCCCTCTCTGGCACAGAGGATCCACCTCCTGCCAGCCGAATCGTGACAGTAGATCCGGCCATGGATCCCGCTGAAGTTCCACTGCCAGTTATCGCCGACCTCACCACTGTGGTCGCCCAGCAGTCGCAACAGATAGCGCAACAAGGCCACCAGCTGTTTCAACTGACCGTGATGCTACAGCAGATACTACCACAGCTTCAGCAATCATCTCCTCCACCAGCTCCTGCACCTCCTCCGCAGCGAGTGGCCGCTTCCGGCCTACGACTATCCTTGCCGGATAAATTTGATGGGGACTCTAAGTTTTGCCGTGGCTTTCTTTCACAATGTTCCCTGCACTTGGAGATGATGTCGGACCAGTTTCCTACTGAAAGGTCTAAGGTGGCTTTCGTAGTCAGCCTTCTGTCTGGGAAAGCTCTGTCATGGGCCACACCGCTCTGGGACCGCAATGACCCCGTCACTGCCTCTGTACACTCCTTCTTCTCGGAAATTCGAAGTGTCTTTGAGGAACCTGCCCGAGCCTCTTCTGCTGAGACTGCCCTGTCGAACCTGGTCCAGGGTAATTCTTCCGTTGGCGAGTACGCCATCCAATTCCGTACTCTTGCTTCCGAATTATCCTGGAATAATGAGGCCCTCTGCGCGACCTTTAAAAAAGGCCTATCCAGCAACATTAAAGATGTTCTGGCCGCACGAGAAATTCCTGCTAACCTGCATGAACTCATTCATCTAGCCACTCGCATTGACATGCGTTTTTCCGAAAGGCGTCAGGAGCTCCGCCAGGATATGGACTTTGTTCGCACGAGGCGTTTTCTCTCCCCGGCTCCTCTCTCCTCTGGTCCTCTGCAATCCGTTCCTGTGCCTCCCGCCGTGGAGGCTATGCAAGTGGACCGGTCTCGCTTGACACCTCAAGAGAGGACACGACGCCGCATGGAGAATCTTTGCCTGTACTGTGCCGGTACCGAACACTTCCTGAAGGATTGTCCTATCCGTCCTCCCCGCCTGGAAAGACGTACGCTGACTCCGCACAAAAGTGAGACAGTTCTTGATGTCAACTCTGCTTCTCCACGCCTTACTGTGCCTGTGCGGATATCTGCCTCTACCTTCTCCTTCTCTACTATGGCCTTCTTGGATTCCGGATCAGCAGGAAATTTTATTTTGGCCTCTCTCATCAACAGGTTCAACATCCCGGTGACCAGTCTCGCCAGACCCCTCTACATCAATTGTGTTAACAATGAAAGATTGGCCACGCCCCTCCGGACTCCGTGCTATCCAACGTTTTTTGGGGTTCGCCAATTATTACAGACAATTTATTCCACATTTTTCCACTATTGTGGCTCCTATCGTGGCTTTAACCAAGAAGAATGCAAATCCTAAGTCCTGGTCTCCCCAAGCGGAAGACGCATTTAAACATCTCAAGTCTGCCTTTTCTTCTGCTCCCGTGCTCTCCAGACCTGACCCATCTAAACCCTTCCTATTGGAGGTTGATGCCTCCTCAGTGGGAGCTGGAGCGGTCCTTCTACAAAAAAATTCTTCCGGGCATGCTGTTACTTGTGTTTTTTTTTCTAGGACCTTCTCTCCGGCGGAGAGGAACTACTCCATCGGGGATCGAGAACTACTGGCCATTAAATTGGCACTTGAGGAATGGAGGCATCTGCTGGAGGGATCAAAATTTCCAGTTATCATTTACACCGATCACAAGAATCTCTCCTATCTCCAGTCTGCCCAACGGCTGAATCCTCGCCAGGCCAGGTGGTCGTTGTTCTTTGCCCGTTTTAACTTTGAAATTCATTTTCGCCCTGCCGACAAGAACATTAGGGCCGATTCTCTCTCTCGTTCCTCGGATGCCTCGGAAGTAGAGGTCTCTCCGCAACACATCATTCCTCCTGACTGTCTGATCTCCACTTCTCCAGCCTCCATCAGGCAAACTCCTCGAGGGAAGACCTTCGTTTCTCCACGCCAACGTCTCGGGATTCTTAAATGGGGTCACTCCTCCCACCTCGCAGGCCATGCGGGCATCAAAAAGTCCTTGCAACTCATCTCTCGTTTCTATTGGTGGCCGACTCTGGAGACGGATGTTGTTGATTTTGTGCGGGCCTGTACTGTCTGTGCCCGGGATAAGACTCCTCGCCAGAAGCCTGCTGGTCTCCTTCATCCTCTGCCTGTCCCCGAACAGCCTTGGTCTCTGATTGATATGGACTTTATTACAGACCTACCCCCATCCCGTGGCAACACTGTTGTTTGGGTGGTCGTTGATCGATTTTCCAAGATGGCACATTTTATTCCTCTTCCTGGTCTTCCTTCAGCGCCTCAGTTGGAAAAACAATTTTTTGTACACATTTTTCGTCTTCACGGTTTGCCCACGCAGATCGTCTCGGATAGAGGCGTCCAATTCGTGTCAAAATTCTGGAGGGCTCTCTGTAAACAACTCAAGATTAAATTAAACTTCTCTTCTGCTTATCATGCTCAATCCAATGGGCAAGTAGAAAGAATTAACCAGGTCCTGGGTGACTATTTACGGCATTTTGTTTCCTCCCGCCAGGATGACTGGGCAGATCTTCTACCATGGGCCGAATTCTCGTACAACTTCAGAGTCTCTGAATCTTCTGCTAAATCCCCATTTTTCGTGGTGTACGGCCGTCACCCTCTTCCCCCCCTCCCTATTCCCTTGCCCTCTGGTTTGCCCGCTGTGGATGAAGTGACTCGTGATCTTTCCACCATATGGAAAGAGACCCAAAATTCTCTTTTACAGGCTTCATCTCGCATGAAAAAGTTTGCCGATAAGAAAAGAAGAGCTCCCCCCATTTTTGCTCCCGGAGACAAGGTATGGCTTTCCGCTAAATATGTCCGCTTTCGTGTCCCCAGTTACAAACTGGGACCACGCTATCTTGGTCCTTTCAAAGTCTTGTGCCAAATTAATCCTGTCTCTTACAAACTTCTTCTTCCTCCTTCTCTTCGTATTCCCAATTGTCACGATCCCGGCTGGTAGGAGGTGGATCCTCTGTGTCAGAGAGGGATTGGCGAGGACCGTGCTAGTGGACCGGTTCTAAGTCACTACTGGTTTTCACCAGAGCCCGCCGCAAAGCGGGATGGTCTTGCTGCGGCGGTAGTGACCAGGTCGTATCCACTAGCAACGGCTCAACCTCTCTGACTGCTGAAGATAGGCGCGGTACAAGGGAGTAGACAGAAGCAAGGTCGGACGTAGCAGAAGGTCGGGGGCAGGCGGCAAGGTTCGTAGTCAGGGTGGATAGCAGAAGTTCTGGTACACAGGCTTTGGACACACAAAACGCTTTCACTGGCACAAGGCAACAAGATCCGGCAAGGGAGTGCATGGGAGGAGGTCAGATATAGTCAGGGAGCAGGTGGAAGCCAATTAAGCTAATTGGGCCAGGCACCAATCATTGGTGCACTGGCCCTTTAAGTCTCAGGGAGCTGGCGCGCGCGCGCCCTAGAGAGCGGAGCCGCGCGCGCCAGCACATGACAGCAGGGGACGGGAACGGGTAAGTGACCTGGGATGCGATTCGCGAGCGGGCGCGTCCCGCTGTGCGAATCGCATCCCCGACGGCCATGACAGTGCAGCGCTCCCGGTCAGCGGGACCGACCGGGGCGCTGCGGAGAGAGAGACGCCGTACGCGCTCCGGGGAGGAGCGGGGACCCAGAGCGCTAGGCGTAACAGTACCCCCCCCCTTAGGTCTCCCCTTCTCTTTGTCCGGTAACTGCCTCCCCTGGGATGAGGACACCGGGAAAGGATGGAGGGATTCCTCAACGGCAGGCAGTACAGCGGGAGTGGGAATGGGGAGGGAGGGCAGAGGGCGAGGCCTGGCACGGGGCAGAGTGACACCAGGACGAGGGCCATGAGGAGGCACCACAGGGTCACGGCAGGGAGTACTGGGAACCGGTTTAAGGCAGTCCTTGAAGCAAGAGGTACCCCAGCTCTTGATCTCCCCTGTGGACCAATCCAGGGTTGGGGAATGGTGTTGAAGCCAGGGTAGTCCAAGGAGAATTTCAGAAGTGCAATTGGAGAGGACCAAAAACTCAATTTTCTCATGATGAGGTCCGATGCACATTAGGAGGGGCTTCGTGCGGAAACGCACGGTGCAATCCAACCTGGCTCCGTTGACCGCGGAAATGTGGAGTGGCTTGACAAGACGGGTCACCGGGATGCAGAATTTATTCACCAAGGACTCCCGAATAAAATTCCCAGAGGCACCAGAGTCCAGGCAGGCCACGGCTGAGAGGGAAGAGCTGGCTGAAGAAGAAATCCGTACAGGCACCGTGAGACGTGGAGAAGCCGACTTAGCATCAAGAGACGCCACACCCACAAGAGCTGGGTGCGAGCGTGCGTTTCCCAGACGTGGAGGACGGATAGGGCAATCCACCAAAAAATGTTCGGTACTGGCACAGTACAGACAAAGATTCTCTTCCTTACGGCGATTCCTCTCTTCCAGGGTCAGGCGAGACCGATCAACTTGCATGGCCTCCTCGGCGGGAAGCCTAGGCGCAGATTGCAATGGAGACTGTGGGAGAGGTGTCCAGAGATCTAAGTCTTTTTCCTGGCGGAGCTCTTGATGCCTCTCAGAAAAACGCATGTCAATGCGAGTGGCTAGATGAATGAGTTCATGCAGGTTAGCAGGAGTATCTCGTGCGGCCAGAACATCTTTAATGTTGCTGGATAGGCCTTTTTTAAAGGTCGCGCAGAGGGCCTCATTATTCCAGGAAAGTTCAGAAGCAAGAGTACGGAATTGTATGGCGTACTCGCCAACGGAAGAATTACCCTGGACCAGGTTCAGCAGGGCAGTCTCAGCAGAAGAGGCTCGGGCAGGTTCCTCAAAGACACTTCGAATTTCCGAGAAGAAGGAGTGTACAGAGGCAGTGACGGGGTCATTGCGGTCCCAGAGCGGTGTGGCCCATGACAGGGCTTTTCCAGACAGAAGGCTGACTACGAAAGCCACCTTAGACCTTTCAGTAGGAAACTGATCCGACATCATCTCCAAGTGCAGGGAACATTGCGAAAGAAAGCCACGGCAAAACTTAGAGTCCCCATTAAATTTGTCCGGCAAGGACAGGCGGAGGCTAGGAGTGGCCACTCGCTGCGGAAGAGGTGCAGGAGCTGGCGGAGGAGATGGTTGCTGCTGCTGTAGCTGAGACTGAATCTGCTGTAGCTGCGACTGGAGTTGCTGTGTCATGGTGGTCAAGTACGACAGCTGGTGATCTTGTTGGGCAATCTGTCGGGCTTGCTGGGCGACCAGTGTGGGGAGGTCGGCGACAACAGGCAGAGGAACTTCAGCGGGATCCATGGCCGGATCTACTGTCACGATCCCGGCTGGTAGGAGGTGGATCCTCTGTGTCAGAGAGGGATTGGCGAGGACCGTGCTAGTGGACCGGTTCTAAGTCACTACTGGTTTTCACCAGAGCCCGCCGCAAAGCGGGATGGTCTTGCTGCGGCGGTAGTGACCAGGTCGTATCCACTAGCAACGGCTCAACCTCTCTGACTGCTGAAGATAGGCGCGGTACAAGGGAGTAGACAGAAGCAAGGTCGGACGTAGCAGAAGGTCGGGGGCAGGCGGCAAGGTTCGTAGTCAGGGTGGATAGCAGAAGTTCTGGTACACAGGCTTTGGACACACAAAACGCTTTCACTGGCACAAGGCAACAAGATCCGGCAAGGGAGTGCATGGGAGGAGGTCAGATATAGTCAGGGAGCAGGTGGAAGCCAATTAAGCTAATTGGGCCAGGCACCAATCATTGGTGCACTGGCCCTTTAAGTCTCAGGGAGCTGGCGCGCGCGCGCCCTAGAGAGCGGAGCCGCGCGCGCCAGCACATGACAGCAGGGGACGGGAACGGGTAAGTGACCTGGGATGCGATTCGCGAGCGGGCGCGTCCCGCTGTGCGAATCGCATCCCCGACGGCCATGACAGTGCAGCGCTCCCGGTCAGCGGGACCGACCGGGGCGCTGCGGAGAGAGAGACGCCGTACGCGCTCCGGGGAGGAGCGGGGACCCGGAGCGCTAGGCGTAACACCAATGCCTTTCATGTCTCTCTCCTTAAACCACTCATCATCAACCGTTTCTCTCCCAAACTTGTTTCTCCCACTCCTGTTTCCGGTTCTTCTGACATCTTCTCCGTGAAGGAGATACTGGCCTCCAAGACGGTCAGAGGGAAAAAATTATTTTTGGTTGATTGGGAGGGCTGTGGACCTGAAGAGAGATCCTGGGAACCTGAGGACAACATCCTAGACAAAAGTCTGGTCCTCAGGTTCTCAGGCTCCAAGAAGAGGGGGAGACCCAAGGGGGGGGGGGGGTACTGTTACGCCGAGCGCTCCGGGTCCCCGCTCCTCCCCGGAGCGCTCGCAACATCCTCGCTACTGCAGCGCCCCGGTCAGATCTACTGACCGGGTGCGCTGCGATACCGCCCCCAGCCGGGATGCGATTCGCGATGCGGGTGGCGCCCGCTCGCGATGCGCACCCCGGCTCCCGTACCTGACTCGCTCTCCGTCGGTCCTGTCCCGGCGCGCGCGGCCCCGCTCCCTAGGGCGCGCCGCGCCGGGTCTCTGCGATTTAAAGGGCCACTGCGCCGCTGATTGGCGCAGTTGGTCTAATTAGTGTGTTCACCTGTGCACTCCCTATGTATACCTCACTTCCCCTGCACTCCCTCGCCGGATCTTGTTGCCATCGTGCCAGTGAAAGCGTTCCCTTGTGTGTTCCTAGCCTGTGTTCCAGACCTCCTGCCGTTGCCCCTGACTACGATCCTTGCTGCCTGCCCCGACCTTCTGCTACGTCCGACCTTGCTCTTGTCTACTCCCTTGTACCGCGCCTATCTTCAGCAGTCAGAGAGGTTGAGCCGTTGCTAGTGGATACGACCTGGTTACTACCGCCGCTGCAAGACCATCCCGCTTTGCGACGGGCTCTGGTGAAAACCAGTAGTAACTTAGAACCGGTCCACTAGCACGGTCCACGCCAATCCCTCTCTGGCACAGAGGATCCACCTCCTGCCAGCCGAATCGTGACACTTATGCAGTCTAAAACAACCTTTACCTACAACAGACACAATTCATTTATTTTTACACAGGGCCATATGTGTTACGCCGAGCGCTCCGGGTTCCCGCTCCTCCCCGGAGCGCTCACGGCATCTCTCTCCCTGCAGCGCCCCGGTCAGTCCCGCTGACCGGGAGCGCTGCACTGACATGGCCGTCGGGGATGCGATTTGCACAGCGGGACGCGCCCGCTCGCGAATCGCGTCCCAAGTCACTTACCTGTCCCGGTCCCCGGCTGTCATGCTCTGGCGCGCGCGGCTCCGCTCTCTAGGGCGCGCGCGCGCCAGCTCTCTAGATTTAAAGGGCCAGTGCACCAATGATGGTGCCTGGCCCAATCTTCCCAATTAGCTTGATTAGTTTCCACCTGTGCACTCCCTACTTATACCTCACTTCCCCTGCACTCCCTGGCCGGATCTTGTTGCCCTTGTGCCAGTGAAAGCGTTCCCTTGTGTGTTCCTAGCCTGTGTTCCAGACCTCCTGCCGTTGCCCCTGACTACGATCCTTGCTGCCTGCCCTGACCTTCTGCTACGTCCGACCTTGCTCTTGCCTTATCCCTTGTACCATGCCTATCTCAGCAGTCAGAGAGGTTGAGCCGTTGCCGGTGGATACGACCTGGTTGCTACCGCCGCTGCAAGACCATCCCGCTTTGCGGCGGGCTCTGGTGAAAACCAGTAGCTACTTAGAACCGGTCCACCGACACGGTCCACGCCAAACCCTCTTTGACACAGAGGATCCACCTCCTGCCTGCCGAGCCGTGACAGTAGATCCGGCCATGGATTCCGCTGAGGTGCCGCTGTCAAGTCTTGCCGACATTTCCACGGTGATTGCCCAGCAATCCCTAATGATCACCCAACGTAATCACCAGCTGGCATACTTGACCACCGTGACACAGCAACTTCAGTCACAGATACAGCATCTGCTGCCGCAGATACAGCAACTTCAGTCACAGACACAGCAGCTGCAACAGCAACAACCATCTCCTCCGCCGTCTCCTGCAACTCCTCCGCAGCGACCGGCCGCTCCTAACCCCTGCTTGTCCCTGCCGGACAAATTTGATGGGGACTCTAGACTCTGCCGTGGTCTCCTGCCTGGCAAGGCCCTGCCATGTGCCACACCGCTCGGAGCACCTCTCTCACAGTATCCTTTGCAATCCACCCCTGTGCCTCCCGCCGAGGAGGCTATGCAAGTGGATCAGTCTCGCCTGACCCCTGAAGAGAGGACTCGCCGCAGAAAGAAAGAAGATTTACTTCTATACTGCACTGTGCGTTACCGCACAGAACCCCTGCTCTTGAGCATGGAACTTTTTGTTTTGCCCAAATGCTCCTCTGAAGTCCTCCTCAGTCTGCCATGGCTCCAACGCCACTCCTCTACCCTTGTCTGGACCACCGGGGAGATCATGAGCTGGGGTGCTTCTTGCCACAGAAAATGCCTCACGTCTGCTCCCAGTCCCGTCAGTCAAACCTCTGTGTCTCCTCCTGGTCTCCCCAAGGCCTATCTGGACTATGCTGTGTCTCCTCCTCACAGCCCCCGTCCTGTTAACACTCTGCCCCGTGCCAAGCTTGACCCTCTTCCCTCCCTCCCCACCCCCACGCCTTCTTGTGTGCCCGCTGTTGATGTGGTTTCCCGGGGCTTCGCCACCATCTGGAAAAAGACTCTAAAGTCCCTCATACTAGCCTCATCCCGGGTAAAGAAGCTTGCCGAAGAAAAAAGAAGAACTCCTCCTGTTTTTGTGTGGCTCTCCACCAAGTATATCCGCTTCCGTGTCCCCAGTTTTAATCTCGGACCACGTTATCTTGGACCCTTTGTACTTGAGTGCTCAGAGGAGAGATCTTGGGAACCTGAGGACAACATCCTGGACAAAAGTCTTATCCTCAGGTTCTCAGGCTCCAAGAAGAGGGGGAGACCCAAGGGGGGGGTACTGTTACGCCGAGCGCTCCGGGTTCCCGCTCCTCCCCGGAGCGCTCACGGCGTCTCTCTCCCTGCAGCGCCCCGGTCAGTCCCGCTGACCGGGAGCGCTGCACTGACATGGCCGTCGGGGATGCGATTCGCACAGGGGGACGCGCCCGCTCGCGAATCGCGTCCCAAGTCACTTACCTGTCCCGGTCCCCGGCTGTCATGCTCTGGCGCGCGCGGCTCCGCTCTCTAGGGCGCGCGCGCGCCAGCTCTCTAGATTTAAAGGGCCAGTGCACCAATGATGGTGCCTGGCCCAATCTTCCCAATTAGCTTGATTAGTTTCCACCTGTGCACTCCCTACTTATACCTCACTTCCCCTGCACTCCCTGGCCGGATGTTGTTGCCCTTGTGCCAGTGAAAGCGTTCCCTTGTGTGTTCCTAGCCTGTGTTCCAGACCTCCTGCCGTTGCCCCTGACTACGATCCTTGCTGCCTGCCCTGACCTTCTGCTACGTCCGACCTTGCTCTTGCCTTATCCCTTGTACCATGCCTATCTCAGCAGTCAGAGAGGTTGAGCCGTTGCCGGTGGATACGACCTGGTTGCTACCGCCGCTGCAAGACCATCCCGCTTTGCGGCGGGCTCTGGTGAAAACCAGTAGCTACTTAGAACCGGTCCACCGACACGGTCCACGCCAAACCCTCTCTGACACAGAGGATCCACCTCCTGCCTGCCGAGCCGTGACAATATGAAGGCTTGTTTTTTCTGAGACCAATTGTACACAGTGCACTTCATGGTTCTTTTATTCTGTGGGACAATACGAATAAAATGATACCCCTGTTTGCATGTTTTTCTATTACTGTATTACTTTAAACCAAAGTCAAACTACAGTCAAACTTTTTTTTTTTTTTTATACAAAATAAGTTTGCCTAAATTTGTCCTATTCTGACTCTTATAACCATTTTTTCTGTATACAGGGCTGTATTAGGCATATTTTTTTTGTACCATGATATGTACTTTTCAGCTGTTCCATTTTTTTCTGACATGGTGTGACCAAAAATCAGCAATTTTGGCATTTGGTATTTTCTTCCTTTACTTTTACCCCAATAACCGTGCAGGATCATAAACATTATATTTTAATAGCTTGGACATTTCCACATATGGTGATACCAAATATGTGTGTGTGTGTGTGTGTGTGTGGGGGGGGGGGGGGGGGGGTGTTCCAATGGGATATATACTTTTAAAAAGATTTTTTTTATATTTATTTTATACTTTTTGAATGTACACTGTGATATGAAATCGTTAGATTGCGATGTACTGTTCATCACTATGTATAAACATGATCAGTACTATTGGCGATCGTCTTCTACAGCCTGACTCTGCAGCCTCCACACAATCATCCATTAAAGGAAATCTGTCATCAGAATCACCCGCACTAAACCTGTTACACAGGCTTGTAGAGCGGGTGGTCCTGATTAAAACGCTTCTTACCTCATTAAAAATGGTTCAGCGGTTCTTCAGATATCTATATTTTTAGTTTTCTGTTATTCCCTGGCTTGGGACTCAGTGGGAGGTGTTATCATCTCGGACTTGGCCACACGTCATTCTAGCTGGGCGGAGCTGCCTAGCTGTCTAGCTCATGAATATTCATGAACGTATCCACACAAATATATCTATATATAAGCTGCTTGCTCCTTCAGTTTGTGAATAAATACACCCTCCGTCCCTCCCTTCCTCCCACCCCCGGCTTTTCACTCATGCAGCCTGTCTTCTTACTTGTATAGGGCCGCAGCTCGAGTGAAGCCGGGGGGAGAACGCCGCTTCCGGGTGTATGGAACGCGGCGCATGCGCAGCCCTCCCCACCAGACCGAGAAAAAGGAGTTAGACTACGAGGATAAGTTCATGAATATTCATGAGCCGGGCAGCTGCTCCGCCCAGCTAGAAAGACGTGTGGCCGAGTCCGAGATGATAAGACCTTCCACTGAGTCCCAAGCCAGGGAATAACAGAAAACTAAAAATATAGATATCTTAAGAAGCGCTGAACCATTTTTAACCAGGTAAGGAGCATTTTAATCAGGATCACCCGCACTACAAACCTGTGTAACAGGTTTAGTGCGGGTGATTCTGATGACAGATTTCCTTTAAAGGATCATCCACAATCATCCATAAAGGATCATCCATAAAGCGGCATGGAGGAGGATAAGAGACCTCCAGCTGTTATTTGCACTGATTGTACCCCCGGGATCGCACTGCTGGGGTCCAACGAGTCCCCATGAAGCTACCGACTCCTCCTTATTACCTATAGGTGCCATAAGTGGCATTGATCACTGCATCTGTAGGGTTAATAGGGGACATCAGCATTATAGCTGATGTCTGTTATTAGGGGTGATAACAGCTGGAATTCACCTGCAATAAATATACAGCGCTATGTGTGAAGTACCTTCCTTAAGGGATTAAGTGCATTAGCTTGTGATTCATTGACCAAGTTGACTACATACTTATCTTTTTACATTAGTAATTGCTGTACTTTTGGTATTCATCAATAATTGTCAGAGCATAGTGCAATTTGTATACCTTAGTGGGCATATACATTTATTTTGACTATTAAAGGGGTTTTCCACCATAAGGTGATTTTAGTACGTACCTGGCAGACAGTAATGGACATGCTTAGGAAGGATCTGCGCTTGTCTTGGGGCTAAATGGCTGTGTTGTGAAATTACCATGAGGCTAAGTTTCCACTTGTTTTTTTTTCTGGCAGTTTTTGGATATCTGCCACTGCAGTTTTTGAGCCAAAGCCAGGAGTGTACTCAAAAGGAATAGGACATATAAAGGAAGGACTTATACTTCTACTCCCTTATGGATCCACTTCTGACTTTGGCTCAAAAACTGCAGTGGCAGTATTCCAAAAACTGCCAGAAAAAAAAACAAGTGGAAACTTAGCCTAACACTGTGGCTAGCTTTTTGTGAACTGGTATTTCCTGTTTGACTTTTCTTTTTTTGACTACAAATCCCATAATTCCATTTTCCTCCCTCCCACACATTAGCCACCCCACCCATTGAAATATAAATGAGCTGCATCCATTCAAAAGACCTGTGGTTTTCAATCAGGGTGCCTACAGCTGTTGCATTAGTTGCAGATTGATCCCTCCACCCATTGAGGCAGACAGGCTCCCTGTCATCAGCTGACCAGTCAGTCAGGTCTCGGCTGCATTGCAAGCTGAGAAAAATCTGAGACAACAGTCATTTTGTATGCTGTTAAAATAAATATTGGGGTGAAAATCACAGAAGAATTGTGATAAAACCGTCACACACAGGTACAGACACCCTAACCCTAACTTTACAGCCCCTGTAGCATAGTCAAATAACAACAAAAAATCCTGGAATACCCCTTTAATGTGATTTATTGAAGAACATAGGTGAATTTGAGAAGCATATAGTCATAGTTCAATGTGTATGAATTTTTATTTATGCATCACATTGAGCTTAATCTCCTTACATTTTTTGTGCTCTCATGTCTTACGTGTATATGGTTTTATTGCACACTGTTGGGGACAGTTTGATGAATAAAACAAAGCCTTTGTAGGTGTGTGTATATATATATATATATATATTCATATTCATATTTTCTTTACCAACTATTATATATTGTTTTCATTTTAGGGCTTCTATTTATGTAGGAATTAAAGGGGTATTCCAGGCAAAAACTTTTTTATATATATCAACTGGCTCCGGAAAGTTAAACAGATTTGTAAATTACTTCTATTAAAAAATCTTAATCCTTCCAATAGTTATTAGCTTCTGAAGTTTTCTGTCTAACTGCTCAATGATGATGTCACGTCATGGGAGCTGTGCATGATGGGAGAATATCCCTTGCATGATGGGAGAATATCCCCATAGGAGCTGGACAGCTCCCGAGATGTGAGTCATCAGAAAGCAGTTAGACAGAAAACAGCAACTCAACTTCAGAAGCTAATAACTATTGGAAGGATTAAGATTTTTTAATAGAAGTAATTTACAAATCTGTTTAACTTTCCGGAGCCAGTTGATATATAAAAAAAGTTTGTGCCTGGAATACCCCTTTAAAAGAAAGAGGGCTTCCCACATTATACATGTATGATATTTTGATACAATCTGGAATAAATGTTTTATTATTAGGAGCTTAACCTCCAGTGAAACTGAAGTGGTCACACATGCATGATCTTTTTCCCATCTAACTAATTGGCGAGAAGGAAACAGCTGAGCATGCTCATTCCATATAACTTAGATGCATCACAAGTAAGGGGGCCCCTTAGCATAACTCCTAACATTACAGGGATGACAATACACATTGTTGACACAGTTCAGGGTTTATGAACAGAATGATGGGTTAACAAAAACAATGATATCACAGTATAGGGATAATGGACACTGTGATGTCACAATACAAGGAAAATATACTTAAAGGGGTACTCCACTGGCCAGCGTTCAGAACATTTAGTGGTCACGCCCCATCCCATAGACTTACATTGAGGAGGCGCAGCGTGACATCACAAGGGGCGTGGCCGACCTGCACACACTGCTCGGAACTAAATGTGCCGAATGTTGGCCAGTGGAGTACCCCTTTAATGATGTCAAACAGTGGGTTAATGGGCAGAGTGATGTCACAGTACAGGGTAAGGCAAATAAGATATGCCACTATGTACACTATATGTATAGATTTATCAAAATGCGTGAAAGAAAATGAGAAATTTTCCACAGCAACCAATCATAGCTTAGCTTTCATTTCTTAAGGACCTCTAGTAAAGTGAAAGCTGAGCTGTGATTGGTTGCTGTGGGAAAATCTCTCCAGTTGTTTCCTCACACAGTTTAATAAATCTGAGCCTCTGAGATCACAGTATAGGAAAACAACATGATGTCACATGTGTTGTGTTGTATTTGCATGTGCTGATTTTGTAGCATGATTGGGTTTTTTATGCACGGCTTGTAGTAAAAAACAAAACAGAACCCCCCCCCCCCCCCCAAAAAAAAAATGGTATGGGTAAATACAACCAAACATAGGTAAAAAGTGGAGGTGTTTTGGGGACTTTAATCTTAGTGTGATTTGCCCCTAAGGAGGCCATACACTTTTAATATCTGTTGCCCAAAAGGGAGTATATGGATAAACGTAATGTGAAAGTTGTATTTTCCACTCTAGGAGTTCATGTCCAGTTGCTGAATGTGGGAGACGTTGATTTTCTCCTGTTTTGCCCACCACAGTTTCCCTCTAGTCTAGTCCCACCCAGGACCTAGTTTTGACACTTAAAAAGATTGGTGGCCTTTGCAAAGAAGAAGTATCCAATACAGAAAGGTAATAACCTGACTGTGCATGGACTCTCTTGTTCTGCAAAATTACGGGCACTTGCTATTGACCAGGCTAGTCATGCACCACCCCTAAGGCTTAGCCTTTGGCGTAACACAGTGCTTTATAAAAATGTCTCTGATATTACAGTAGTTTAAACAAAGAAAAACTGTTATACAAAAGCCAACACAATTCAGTTACAATTACAAGCTGACAGTGTTAAAATAATGACTTTTGTCAGGCAGATACAGAATAAAATTGTATTGCATTTTACAAACCTGTATGTTCTTATTTACAGATATCGTAGTTTTGTTTGTTTGAAATTGAGCAAGTCATGCAATAGATCAGTAGGCTATGTAGTAAATCTATAATAGTTACATAGTTACATAGTTAGTACGGTCGAAAAAAGACATATGTCCATCAAGTTCAACCAGGGAATTAAGGGGTAGGGGTGTGGCGCGATATTGGGGAAGGGATGAGATTTTATATTTCTTCATAAGCATTAGTCTTATTTTGTTCCAGGAATGTATCTAATCCTGTTTTAAAGCTGTTAATTGTTCCTGCTGTGACCAGTTCCTGAGGTAGACCGTTCCATAAATTCACAGTCCTCACGGTAAAGAAGGCGTGTCGCCCCTTGAGACTAAACTTTTTCTTCTCCAGACGGGGGGAGTGCCCCCTCGTCCTTTGGGGGGGTTTAACCTGGAACAGTTTTTCTCCATATTTTTTGTATGGGCCATTAATATACTTATATACGTTTATCATATCCCCCCTTCAACGTCTCTTCTCAAGACTAAACAATTGTAACTCCTTTAATCACTCCTCATAGCTAAGATGTTCCATGCCCCATATTAGTTTAGTCGCGCGTCTCTGCACCCTTTCCAACTCCGCAGTGTCCCTTTTATGGACAGGTGCCCAAAACTGAACAGCATATTCCAGGTAAGGCCGTACCAATGATTTATAAAGGGGGAGTATTATGTCCCTGTCCCTTGAGTCCATGCCTTTTTTGATACATGACAATATCCTGCCGGCTTTGGAAGCAGCAGCCTGACATTGCATGCTATTCTGTAGTCTGTGATCTACAAGTACACCCAGAACTCTACCAGTGACTCTTCCAGTTTAATCCCCCCTAAGACATACGATGCATGCAGGTTATTAGTACCCAGATGCATAACTTTACATTTATGCACATTGAACCTCATCTGCCAAGTGGATGCCCAGACACTTAGTCTATCCAAGTCATCTTGTAACTTATGCACATCCTCTATAGACTGTACTGTGCTACAAAGCTTGGTGTCATCTGCAAAGATAGAAACAGAGCTGTTAATACCATCCTCTATATCATTGATAAATAAATTAAACAACAGCGGTCCCAGTACTGAACCTTGGGGTGCACCACTAATAACCGGGGACCAATCAGAGTATGAATCATTGACCACCACTCTCTGGGTACGATCCATGAGCCAGTGTTCAATCCAGTTACAAACTAAAATTTCCAAACCCAAAGACCTTAACTTACCTGTCAGACGTCTATGTTATTGATAAAAGATCACAGTGGCTCAGTGGTTAACACTGTTACCTTGCAGTACTGTTGTCCAAGGTTTACGGTATATCCCGTTAAGGACAACATCTCCATAGGAGTTTGTATGTTTTGCATGGGTTTAGATTGTGAGCCCCAATGGGGATAGGGACCAATTTGATGACAATATTTATTAAACTTTGAAATGTACCGTTTAAACTGTTAACTTGTATACAGTTTTAGGGCAGGGTCACACATAATGTTTATGCTGTGTATTTCATGTTGCCAGAAATCTGCTGCACATTGGAAAAAAAAAGCTGCATATTCTCATATGAACAGACACACAAGGCTATCCACAGCAGTCCTGTGTGCGCAGTGAGGTTTGGAAACGGGCCAGCACGTCCACCTGACTGTGACATGCGGTCCTGCCTCCAAACCTCACTGCACACACAGGACTGCCACTGGATAGCCTTGTTTGTCTGCTCATAGGAAAATATGCAGCATTTTTCCTGTGGTGCAGTGGATTTTGTGCAGCGTCAAATATGCTGCGTATATGATATGTGTGACCCTCGCCTTGCTATATTTTTTACACAATTATTCTGGTTACCACAGCTGGCAGATTTTTTTTCTGTAAAACCAAAATAAATTTTTTTTAACACTGTGAGGTTGTTTAAAAAAAAGATAAATAAAAGTTGACCATCAAAAAACAAGCTGACTGTCTGTTAAAGGCAATTGCTCCACTGTGTTAAAGGCTTCTCTGTACTTCCAAGTTACATAGAAACATAGAATGTGTCAGCAGATAAGAGCTATTTGGCCCATCTAATCTGCCCAAAAATGGCTTAACACTGTAATATCATATTATAATTCTTAGAAAAATATTTTGTTGAAAACCAACACTGGTACTGTTAGACTCACAGCAGTAAGCAGGACACATACGGAGGTAGTGGATCCGCTGGACTTGTGTGGCAGATGACTTGGACCGTACCAAGGAGCGGAGTCTAAGGTGCCGCTAGTTTTCACCAGAGCCCGCCGCGAAGTGGGATGGTCTTGCTGCGGCAGGCGACACCCAGGTCGCTACCCCTGGCACAACTCGACCACACAGGTGGCTGAGGTGATGTGAGGCACAGGAGGGATTCGGCAAGACGTGGTCTAAAAAACAGGAGGTCAGGGCTGGGGGCAGAGGTGTGTGGTCAGAAAACGTAGCAGGAGGCCAATTGGCAGGCGGCACTGGAGCAGGGTCAGGACACGGAGCAGATGGTCTGAACATTGCAGAGAAAACACAGAATAAGCTTTCACAATGGCACAAGGCAAACAAAGATCCCTCAGAGGTTTGTGGGAGGTGCAGGTATTTATAACAAAAGTGCAGGTGTAAGTCATAATTACAGACACACTGGCCCTTTAAATCAGAGAGCTCCAGCGCGCACACCCTAGGAGGCGGGGGCACGCACTCCGGCACTGAGGGAAAACGGACAGGGCAGCAGAGGGCAGAGGTGAGTGACGGGCTGTGATGCGAATCCCGGCCCCGCCGGCTAGGGAGGAAAGCGATCACGGACAACGTGTCTGGAGCGCTGTACATTACAGGTATTGAGTATGAATTGTGGCTATATAAGTAGCTGATGAAGCTTGGAAAAAAAAGTTATACAATACATATATATAATGGTAGATGTAAAAATAATGGATGCAAAAAACGATATTTTTAAATATCAGATCTATTATAACATGGCAATGCAGATCACCTAAAAATGTGAAGAATTTACATAAGGCTGCATTCACACTATGTTTGCAGCCTATGGTTGCTGGATCCATTTCAAAACCGGGAGCTCTGGTATCCCAGCCGGACTGGCAGCAAAACTCATTCACTTTAATGAGCCAACCGGAGTCAGACGGTGACTCCGGTCGGCTAATTTTTGCCCTGTATTGTGACCGCACCTAAAACCGTAGTGTACCATGGTTTTAGGTCCGGTCACAAAACTGAATACGGGGCAAAAATGAGCCGGCCGGAGTCATTATCTGACTCCGGTTGGCTCATTAAAGTGAAGGAGAAGCTGCATTGTTCCAGCTGGGATACAGGAGCGCCTGGTTTTGAAATTTCCCAGCCAGACACGGCAGCCGTAGTGTGAATGCAGCTTTACTAGTACAGAGGGCTAGGTTGAAGGACCTGATATCCATTGTTAAAACTTTAACAGGTCCCCCACATTCCAAGAGTAATCTCATTTACTGGAATCTGGTATGTGGTGGAGGAGCCACTGTCCTACTTCCAGGCATTGGAAGGCCAGGGTGAGACTGATACTTCTACACCCCCTATAGCTATGTTCTGACCTCAGTATGAAACAAATATATTTGTGTACTTACTTCACATGCAATGCAATGTGACGAGTTGTCAGCAACACAACACTTATTCATGTAGTTTTACTAACTCCAATATTCTTTCGATATCCACCAGTCATTCATTGTATACACCTGGTCTGGGGAGGGCTTTTTGACTGCATGTTTGGGATCTTTTACTCAGTGATAAATTGAGCCCTTAGAATAACTCTAAAAAAGTGTTCATACTGTGAGTGCTGATTTCTGAATCACTACAATTTCATCTCAAAATGAACTGCTACGGCAGGATTCTCCGAGTACTACAAGCATGGGCACACATACAAAATCAACATGGCATGGCAGATGCCTGTGGAGAAGGGCTATTTTCTTTAATAAAAAGCAGATCTGGCTGGCGGCTTGTATACGGTTTTCTGCATTGTCTACAGACAGCAAGGTCCACACTGTTTATTTTCATATTTTTACATTTCTCTAAACCTGTCAGCTCTTACTGATTTTCACTAAGCCTTAGTGATTTGATGTCAGTCTCAGGGAAAAAAAAGTGAGGCTTCATTACATATTTAAAAGCGTAAAATGTTACTGAAAGATAAGATTAAGGAATTTAATGTCTTTATTTTTTCAATGTTGTGTGAAGTAAATATAGAAATGTTATGCAATAAAAAAGAGAATTCAATATTCATCACTGTTATATACCTCTAGAAGAAGCTTTGAGAGATGAAATGCGTCAAGCTCCCATATGGTCACTGCCAAGGGAACATTTTTTCAACATGTCTATCGATCCAACTGGTAAGTATTATATTTAGGAACTGTCATCTTTATTGCAGACACATCTTTATTTTTCAGTTTGGTGTTCCCGCCTGTAAGTTGACCTACTTTAAATATATAAATATGGAGATACGATGCATACATCTTTAGATCCTTTCCCCTTTTCACATTTTGTTATGTTGGGGCCTTGTGCTAAAATGTTTGTTTCTATGCATTGATAAGAGTCATCTGTGGTAAATACAGTTGATTGGACATAATGTGGAAAGACACAGCCCTGTGTACAAAAGATATCACAGCTGTAAAAACATATGAAAGAAAAACCAAGCCGTAAGGCAGAAAGAACTGACTATAGAGCTCAGAGACAGAATTGAGTAGAGGCACAGATCTGGAGAAAGGTCCAGAAAGAAATCAGGCGGCACTGAAAGCAGCACTTTCACTGAAAGTGCACAGTTACCTCCATAATTCCTAAATAAACAAAGTTTGGGACCACTATAACTCTTTCTAAAGCTGGATGCCCCACTAAACTAATAAATTGCAGAAAAGGACTAAGAACCCCGTAGACACTTTGGCTAAGCTCCAAAGATTCTGTGTGCAGATCCTGTGTGGGCACAAGTCCCAGAAGGTCAACCATTACTGCAGCACTCCACCAATCTGAGTTGTTTGGGAAAGTGGCCCAAAAGAAGCCTTTCCTCAAGAAGTCTGGCTTCACATTTGTGACAAAGACCTCTTGGGGCCTTGTCACAGATGTGAACCCATACTTACTGATAAGAGGCTACTTTTTGGCCACTTTCCCAAAAGGAAACCTTTCCTCAAAAATTTTTTTTTTGGTCTGGTCAAATCCTGATAAATAAACAGGCATCAGATGGAAACATGAAAGCCATATTTTGGGATTTATTGGAGTCCATTGTGTAACAGACCATCCAGCCCTGATTTCCAGCTCCAAACAGAATCTGTGCCAGAGACCCAAAATGGAGCTCAGACAAAAGTGTGAACATAGCCTTAAAGGGGTATTCCAAGATTTTTTTTTATTTGACTGTGCTATAGGGTCTGTAAAGTTAGTGTAGTTCATAATATATATAATATTCTTCTGTGATTTTCACCCCGATATTTATTTTTAAAAGCATACAAAATGACTGGTGTCAGATTTTTCCCAGCTTGCAATGCGGCAGAGATCTGACTCACTAGTCAGCTGATGACAGGGAGACTGTCTACTTCAATGGGTGGAGCGATCGCTTGGTGGGAGAGAGATCAATCTGCAACTAATGCAACAGCTGTAGGCACCCTGATTGAAAACCACAGGTCTTTTGATGGATGCAGCTCATTTATGTTTCAATGGGTGGGGTGGCTGATCTGTGGGAGGGAGGAAATGGAATTGTTGGATTTGTAGTAAAAAAAAAAGGAAAAGTCAAACAGTCAATCACAATAAGCTAGCCACAGTGTTATGGTAAACTCATGACATAGCCATTAAGCCCCAAGCCAAGCGCAGATCTTTCCTAAGCATGTCCATTACTGTCTGCCAGGTACATACTAAAATCACCTTATGGTGGATAATCCCTTTAAACCCTTCCCGCTGTAGGACGTACAGTCATGGCTGTAAATGTTGGCACCCCTGAAATTTTTCAAGAAAATGAAGTATTTCTCACAGAAAAGGATTGCAGTAACACATGTTTTGCTATACACATGTTTATTCCCTTAGTGTGTATTGTAACTAAACCAGAAAAGGGAGGAAAAAAAGCAAATTGGACATAATATCACACCAAACTCCAAAAATAAGCTGGACAAAATTATTGGCAACCTTGTGGATAAATAAGATTGTTTCAAGCATGTGATGGTCCTTTAAACTCAAATTGGGCAAGTAACAGGTGTGGGCAATATTAAAATCACACCTGAAAACAGATAAAAAGGAGAGAAGTTCACTCAGTCTTTGCATTGTGTGGCTGTGTGTGCCACATTAAGCATGGAAAACAAAAAGAGGAGAAGAGAACTGTCTGAGGACTTGAGAACCAAAATTGTGGAAAAATATCAACAATCTCAAGGTTACAAGTCCATCTCCAGAGATCTAGATTTGCCTTTGTCCACAGTGCGCAACATTATCAAGAAGTTTGCAACCCACAGCACTGTAGCTAATCTCCCTGGGCATGGACGGAAGCAGAAGAGAAAAACTGATAGCCTAGATGGTTGATAAGCAGCCCCAAACAAGTTCCAAAGATATTTAAGCTGTCCTGCAGGTTCAGGGAGCATCAGTGTCAGCACAAACTATCTGTCAACATTTAAATGAAATGAAACGGTATGGCAGGAGACCCAGGAGGACCCCAATGCTGACACAGAGACATAAAAAAACAAGACTACAGTTTGCCAAAAGGAACTTGAGCAAGCCAAAATCCTTCTGGGAAAATTTTTGTGAATAGATGAGACCAATATAGAGCTTTTTGGTAAAGCACGTCATTCTACTGTTTACCAAAAATGGAATGAGGCCTACAAAGAAAAGAACACAGTACCTACAGTGAAATATGGTGGAGGTTTAATGATGTTTTGCTGTTGTTTTTTTTGCCTCTGGCACTGTGTGCCTTGAATGTGTGCAAGGCATCAAGAAATCTGAGGATTACCAAAGGATTTTGGGTCGCACTGTACATCCCAGTGTCAGAAAGCTGGGTTTGCGTCCGTGATCTTGGGTCTTCCAGCAGGACAATGACCCAAAACATATGTCAAAAAGCACCCAGAAATGGATGGCAACAAAACGCTGGCGAGTTTTGAAGTGGCCAGCAATGAGTCCAGATCTAAATCCCTCTCTCTCTATTTCCACTAACAAATACCCTAGCCTAGAAGGACTGTTTTTACTCCAATTGCTTTCCCAGATCTAAATCCCATTGATCATCTGTGGAGAGATCTTAAAATTGCTGTTGGGAAAAGGCGCCTTCCAATAAGAGAAGACCCGGAGCAGTTTGCAAAGGAAGAGTAGTAAAACATTCCGGCTGAGAGGTGTAAGAAGCTTATTGATGGTTATAGGAAGCGACTGATTTCAGTTATTTTTTCCAATGGGTGTGCAACCAAATATTAAGTTAAGGGTGTCAATAATTTTGTCCAGCCCATTTTTGGAGTTTGGTGTGACATTATGTCCAATTAGCTTTTTTTCCTCCCTTTTTTGGTTTATTTCTAATACACACAAATGGAATTAACATGTGTATAGCAAAACATGTGTTACTGCTATCCTTTTATGTGAGAAATACTTCATTTTCAATTTCAGGGGTGCCAACATTTACGGCCATGACTGTACGCATACATCCCAGGGTTCTCCTGCACTGCCGCAGGCAGCACAGGAGATCGGCGGCGGGACCCGGCTGTCAATCACAGCCGGAGTCCTGCTGCAGATGCTGGGGCCATGAACGTGCTGATCCTGGCAGCATTAACCCCATAGATGCCATGATCAATCCTGATCATGCATCTATGGTGTTGACCGGGGGAGCGCGCTCCCTCTGTTCACCAACGGTGGTGCCGCGATACCATCGTGGGTTGCCGTTGGTTGCTATGGCAGCAGGAGGTAAGATGATGACCTCCTGTATGCCTGCTACGGAAGCCTGTGAGATCCATCCAGCTGATCGGGTCATACTGTGCTGCAGTACAAATGTATTGCAGCATAGTATAACCTGTAAAAAGTGTAAAACATAAAAAGTTCTAAACTCCTTAACGACGGTGACCTCGCGTCATATCGGGTTGGTCCCGGCGGCCATCAACGGCCAGGACTCACTGCTCAATACAGGACATCACCGATCGCGGTGATGCCCTGTATTAACCCTTCAGACGCATCGATCAAAGTTGACCGCCGTGTCTGAAGTGAAACTGAAAGTATCCCGGCAGCTCAGTCAGGCTGTTCGGGACTGCCGCAATGAAATCGCAGTGCCCCGAACAGCATACAGGACACCGGGAGGATCCCTACCTCCCCCTCAGTGTATGATCGATGAATGACTGCTCCGTGCCTGAGATCCAGGCAGGAGCAGTCAAGCGCTGATAACACTGATCAATGGCATGTTAATACATGCCAGTGATCAGTGTAAAAGATCAGTGTGTGCAATGTTATAGCCCCCTATGAGAGCTATAACACTGCAAAATAAAAGTGGAAAAAAAGTGTCAATAAATGGGATTTAACCTCTTCCCTCATAAAAGTTTGAATTACCCCCTTTTTCCCATAAAAAAAAACCTGTAAATAAAAATAAACATATGTGGTATCGCCATGTGCGTAAATTTAAAAGCTATAATAATATATCATTAATTAAACCGCACAGTCAATGGCGTACACGTAAAAAAATTCCAAAGTCCAAAATAGCATACTGTTTGTCACTTTTTATACCATTAAAAAATTTATAAAAAGAGATCAAAAAATCAGATCAAAATAAATATGGGAATGATAAAAACTTCAGATCATGGCGCAAAAAATTAGCCCTCAATCCGCCCCGTACGCGGAAAAATAAAAAAGTTATAGGGGTCAGAATTGGACATTTTTAAACGTATACATTTTCCTGCATGTAGTTATAATTTTTTCCAGAAGTACGACAAAATCAAACCTATATAAGTAGGGTATCATTTTACTCATATGGACCTACAGAATAAAGATAAGGTATCAGTTTTACCGAAAAATGCACTACGTAGAAACGGAAGCCCCAAAATTAACAAAATGGCGTTTTTTCTTCAATTTTGACGCACAATGATTTTTTTTCTGTTTCGCCGTGGATTTTTGGGTAAAATTACTAATACCACTTCAAAGTAGAATTGGTGGCGCAAAAAATGAGCCATAATATGGATTTTTAGGTGGAAAATTGAAAGGGTTATTATTTTTAAAATGTAAGGAGGAAAAAACGAAAATGTAAAAACTGAGAAATGCTGAGTCCTTAAGGGGTTAAATAAAAGTATGAAGTATAAAAAAATAAAATTAAAAAAAAGCCCCTTTCCCAATAAAAGCCCTGTATTATCACCCAAAAAGATCAAAAACACAAATCATATACACAATAGGTATTACCACGTCTGTAATGATGTGTACTATAAAATTATAATGTAAATTATCCCGCACAGTGAACACCGAAAAAAATCCAACAACAAAAAAGTGCTAAATTTGCCAATTTCGGTACAAATACCGGAATAAAAAAAGATCAAAAGGTAGCACGTATAGCAAAAATGACACCAATGAAAAGTACAGCTCATCCTGCAAATGGTGCCCTTACTCAATGGCGTCAGACAAAAAATAAAAAAAATTTGGTTGTTGGAGAATTAATGGCAGAAAAAGAATTTTGCTCAAAAAAGGAAAAAGAACATAAAAAGCTATATAAAATGGGTATCGCCATAATCGTACTGACCCACAGAATAAATATAACATCACTTTTACCGCACAGTGTACGCCAAAATGTTGCATGTGTCAACAAAAATGCACCACTTATATAAAGTACAATAAGTCACGAAAAAACAATATCAGAATCGCTCCGCTCAGAAAAAGCGTTCTAAAGTTATTAACATTTATAGAGATGCATCTCAAATAAAAAAGAAATTAGCCTGGTCATTAAGGTAAAAAAATTGTTTTGTCCCTAAGGGGTTAAAGACACATGAAAGCCTCTCTGAAGTTTGCAAAAAAAAAATAAAAAATAAAGCACCATAAGGACTCTTAGATTGTGAGAAATAAGATTTCCTTAATTCCAAAATGTAACTTTCTAGCTTCAGTTTTAAGCGTCATATCTGAGGAAACCAGGCACTTTTAGCAGCTGTGACAGGGAAACGGTCAGGGCTTAGGGAAAGGTGAATAGAGCAAAGTGCTGAAATATTCTTAAAAGAATAGTGTAGTGAAAGATAACTTATCCCCTATCCAAATAAAAGGGGGGTAAAGGGGGCGTTTCGACCTCCGCACGGAGGTATCCATGTATCCCCGATTTCTGAGGCAAAACTACTGCTGACTAAATAGAACATGATGGCCAAAAATATCTTGATGTTCATCAAAACTTTCAGGAAAATATCATATGGACTAAAGAGACAAAAATGTAACTTTTTGGAAGGTGTGCAACCTGTTACATCTGGTGTAAAATTAACATAGCATTTCAGAAAAATAACATCATGCTTGGCTGCTTCAAAACCTGGACGACCTGCTGTGATTGATGGAACTGTGAATTCTGCTCTTCAAAATACTGAAGAAGAATGTCTGACCATCAGTTCAATGCAGCAGGACGATCATCTTAAAAACACCAGCACATTTACCTCTGAACAGCTTAAAATAACAAATTAATGGTTTCAGAGGGCCTAGTCAAAGTTCAGAATCTAATTGAGATGCTGTATGACCATAAAGCTGTACTGCAGTGGAAAACTTTTTTAAATCAACTGGTGCCAGAAAGTTAAACAGATTTGTAAATTAAATCGAAAAAAATGGGGTATGTGCAGCTCACAATATAAATTAATCGAGGGTAAATGGAAAGTATTTACACCAAAAAAATACTAGTACAAAATAATATATAAGGGTAAAAAGGGGGGGGGGGGGGGTACCAAATGCCTCTAGACTAATACCATAAAATGGTACATGATTATGGAATTACAGAAAAAATAAATCGGACTGTGCTTCACTTTAAATGATGTACAAATTTAATATAAATTAATATAAAATATTACAAATGAGACATAAAATAAATAATGCAAATCTAATACATAAATGCCTCCTACCACAGGGCCCTTGTGGGGAGGTATGATATTTGAATACAAAGCATATATTAAAAGATGTTAAAATATAGCATGTGAATTATGTTCTACCGCTATCCCAATATATTGCAAACCGACATAGTGTACTTTTGTGCGGTACACTCCGTTCTCATGTGATTTAGAACAGTTCACAAAGTGATATAGTTACCAACTCCTAAGGGTAGTTTTGGCTGGACGTCCGAGAGATGGATATGTGAGGGCTGTGTCCAGCGCTAGCGTGCGCTTACGGTGACGGGCCCGGATGCCACAGGCCAAAAAAGGTCACCGGTCACGGAGTAATTGCAGGCTCGATGGCAGATGTAGTGGAGGCTGTGTCCAGCGCTGGCATGCGCTTGCGGTGACGGGCCCGGTTGCCGCAGGCCGAGGAGAAGTCACCGGTCACGGAGTGGCTCCGGAGGTGGAGATGTACTCGGAGATAGATGGATCTTGCTCCGGAAACAAGGAAAGGAAAGCCTCGTGGAAGATCTCTCGGCGTCTGGTGGAATGGCGGATGGATTACAGCCAGGTGTGAAATCAGCAGATGATGGAGTTGTGTCGGAGGTAAGTGATGGCGGTTTGTGGATTGCGGTGGTCATGCGGTAAATATTTCTTTCTCTAGACGCGTTTCAGGGTACTTTATATATGACCCTTTCCTTATCTCTACTGAGGAAAGGGTCATATATAAAGTACCCTTAAACGCGTCTAGAGAAAGAAATATTTACCGCATGACCCCCGCAATCCACAAACCGCCATCACTTACCTCCGACACAACTCCATCATCTGCTGATTTCACACCTGGCTGTAATCCATCCGCCATTCCACCAGACGCCGAGAGATCTTCCACGAGGCTTTCCTTTCCTTGTTTCCGGAGCAAGATCCATCTATCTCCGAGTACATCTCCACCTCCGGAGCCACTCCGTGACCGGTGACTTCTCCTCGGCCTGCGGCAACCGGGCCCGTCACCGCAAGCGCATGCCAGCGCTGGACACAGCCTCCACTACATCTGCCATCGAGCCTGCAATTACTCCGTGACCGATACCTTTTTTGGCCTGTGGCATCCGGGCCCGTCACCGTAAGCGCACGCTAGCGCTGGACACAGCCCCCACATATCCATCTCTCGGACGTCCAACCAAAACTACCCTTAGGAGTTGGTAACTATATCACTTTGTGAACTGTTCTAAATCACATGAGAACGGAGTGTACTGCACAAAAGTACACTATGTCGGTTTGCAATATATTGGGATAGCGGTAGAACATAATTCACATACTATATTTTAACATCTTTTAATATATGCTTTGTATTCAAATATCATACCTCCCCACAAGGGCCCTGTGGTAGGAGGCATTTATGTATTAGATTTGCATTATTTATTTTATGTCTCATTTGTAATATTTTATATTAATTTATATTAAATTTGTACATCATTTAAAGTGAAGCACAGTCCGATTTATTTTTTCTGTAATTCCATCATCATGTACCATTTTATGGTATTAGTCTAGAGGCATTTGGTACCCCCCCCCCTTTTTACCCTTATATATTGATTTGTAAATTACTTCTATTAAAAAATCTTAATTCTTCTAGTAATTATTTTCTTTTTGAAACACAGAGCTATCTGCTGACATCAGGGGCACAGTGCTCTCTGCTGACATCTCTGTCCATTTTAAGAACTGTCCAGGGTAGGAGAAAATCCCCATAGCAAACATACAGTATGCTGCTCTGGACAGTTCTTAAAATGGACAAAGATGCCAACAGAGAGCACTGTGCTCGTGATGTCAGCAGAGAGCTCTGTGTTCCAAAAAGAAAAGAACTGTAGTATTCAGCAGCTTTTCCACCAGAGTACCCCTTTAAAAATGTGGATCCTGCTCGAAGGGGAGGCTGAATTAAAACAATTCTGCAAAAAAGAGTGGGCCAAGATTCTTCCACAGCGATGTGAAAGACTCATTGACAGTTATCGCAGTTATCGTTATCGCACAACTAGCTATTAGTTTTAGGGGGCAATTACTTTTTTCACATAGGGACCATGAAGATTCAGATAACATTTCTTTCCAATAATAAATGAAATGATCACTTAACAAACTGTGTTTTGTGTTTGTTGGATTACCGGTGTATAATATAAACAATAGATTAATAATCTGAAACATTTAAATGTGGCAAATGTGCAAAAAATGATATACTTTTTTACAGCACTATATGTTAAACATAATTGTTGTAAGGATGGTATGTATATTATAAGGGTATGTTCACACGAGCAGACCCACAGCGTATTTTACGCTGCAGATCCACCGCTGAAGGACCCCTGCATGGTGGCTTTACATGTGGCTGCTCGGAGCAGCAATACGCCGCTACGAGCAGACACACTGCTATGTGCGAGACGCAGTGTGCATGCGCAGTAAACCCGCACATTGTGGCAGGGCTCTACCTACCTCATGGAGCACGGGGAGCAGCCGCGATGTGTGCGAGTACACCGCGCATGTGCGGCAACTCGCACATAGCAGTTTGTCTGCTCATAGCGTATTGCCGCTCCGAGCAGGCACATGTAAAGCCACCATGCAGCGGTCCTTCAGCCGCAGATCTGCAGTGTAAAATATGCTGTTTGTCCGCTCGTGTGAACATACCCTAAATCTAAGCTATTTGCTGACTTCTGTCTATTTATAGGTGGGGAAGAAAGAGGGGAAATGAAAGAGAAAGGTGAAAGGAAAAAGGGAAAGTTATCTCACTCAAAGAAACAAGGGGTGCTTGATAATAGTGTGTTCTAGTAAACCTTAGCCAGTATAAACAGATTGTATGAAAAAAAATTATTTTTTTCTGGTTACTTTTTTCATATAAATAAAAAAAAATACAAGAAGCCACTTTTAGGGTACGTTCACACATACACAGATTTGATGCGCAGGATTTTCTGCTGCAGATTTCAATGTAATGTAAATGACTGACCACAGTTTCTAATCTGCAGTTACAAATCCTGTGCATCAAATCTGCGCAGGATCCTGTATGTGTAAACGTACGCTAAAGGGGTACTCCGGCCCTAAGATATCTTATCCCCTCTCCAAAGGATATGTGTGAACGTACCCTTAAGGTATGTGGTCAGTAATACAAGATCCTACTTACCTGCTAAATTGAAATCTTCTGGGACAAAAGTTTGCCAAAATAAACATCATGTATGTGAGAGAACTGATTCTCTTTAGAAAGGATTGATTTTGCTTTTACTGTGGTCAAGAAGGCATAAAGCTATTCCTTCCTGAAGATTTCCCTCAGTTTTGAACAGCTCAAGAATATGGGGGGAAATGACTTACTGTGCCCATATTGCTCCTGCAAATGAATGAATGACTGACTGCCATGAGATATATCCCATGATGCTGTTATACTGTTATTATGTTGTCTATTTTGTTAATATGTGGATTTTTATGATATAAAGATATTTTGTCATGTTCAACACAAAATAGCAGGAATATAATCAGAAAAATGCTAATTTAAAAGAGTGTTCATTATGATCACTTTTATTTTTCTTACATTCATAATAAAAAGAATGGATATTGGCTGGAGAAAACGTGCACAAGATATCTTTGTTCAGAGTAAAAACTTCATACCATCATAAGTATATAGACACGTTAGGAAATGAACTTCTCTGTAGACATAACACAAACTAACTCCTGCTTTAGGTAATGGTCAATTAAATAAATAAATCCTAGCAGGGCGCTCAGGGATAATATTAGTAAATTAAAATAAATGAATAGTGAGGCCAAAACCTCCCCACCTCCACCAAGCTGCAATTGGTAGACTGAATAAAAACTAAAATGTTTGTTTAAGATATATATATATATATATATATATATATATATATATATATTTTTTTTTTTTTTGCTGACAATATACTGTCTAGAGTGGGGGGGGGGGGGGTGTAGGGAAAGAGAGAGTGATCGTCCAATATGGCATAAAAACTCCATAAACAATTTACAGTCATGGCTGTAAATGTTGGCACCCCTAAAAATGTCTCACAGAAAAGGATTGCAGTAACACATGTTTTGCTATACACATGTTTGTTCCCTTTGTGTGTATTGGAACTAAACGGAAAAAGGGAGGAAAAAAAACCAAATTGGACATAATGTCACACCAAATTTGGTTGCACACCCTTTGGAAAAAATAACTAAAATCCGTTGCTTCCTATAAACATTAATAAGCTTCTTACACCTCTCAGTCGGAATGTTGGCCCACTCTTCCTTTGCAAACTGCTCCAGGTCTCTCTTATTGGAAGGGCGCCTTTTTCCAACAGCAATTTTAAGATCTCTCCACAGGTGTTCAATGGGTTTTAGATCTGGACTCATTGCTGGCCATTTCAGAACTCTCCAGCACTTTGTTGCCATCTGTTTCTGGGTGCTTTTTGACGTATGTTTGGGGTCATTGTCCTCCTGGAAGACCCAAGATCTCGGATGCAAACCCAGCTTTCTGACACTGGGCTGTGCAGTGCGATTGTAATACCTGCGCTCCGGCTGGACACGTCGGCGATGAGGACTCTCTGCTTATGTCCCCGCTGCCGGCGGGGCTGGGAATCCCATGCGAATCCCAGCCTATCACTCACCTCCCTCATCTTCCGCCTCTCCGAGTCCTTGCAGCCCCGGCGCGTGTGCCCCGCCTCCTAGGGCGTGCACTCGCCGAGCTCTTTCACTTAAAGGGCCAGAGCTCAATTAATCAAGTGTCTACTGTCCTTAAATATCAGCTCCTCCCTTGTTTCCCTGCTGGATCTTTGGTTACCTTGTGCCATAGTGATAGTCCCATGTACCTGTTCCTTACTACCTTTCCTACCCTGCACCTGTGTTACCTGCCCTGACCTTCTGCCATCTTGCCTCGTCCTGCCAGTCTCCTTCTGTGCCATGCCACCTCCCAGCTACCTGTGTGGACGACTGGTGCAAGGGGTAGCGACCTGGGCGCCGCCTGCCACAGCAAGACCATCCCGCTTTGTTGCGGGCCCTGGTGAAAACCAGCAACACCTTAGATTCTGCACCCATTACAGTAATCCTCAGATTTCATGATGCCTTGCACACATTCAAGGCACCCAGTGCCAGAGGCAGCAAAACAACCCAAAAACATCATTGAACCGCCACCATATTTCACTGTAGGTACTGTGTTCTTTTCTTTGTAGGCCTCATTCCATTTTTGGTAAACAGTAGAATGATGTGCTTTACCAAAAAGCTCTATCTTGGGCTCCTTCCCAGAAGGATTTTGGCTTACTCTAGTTCATTTTGGCAAAATGTAGTCTTGCTTTTTATGTCTCTTTGTCAGCAGTGGAGTCCTCCTGGGTGTCCTGCCACAGCATTTCATTTCATTTAAATGTTCACGGATAGTTCATGCTGAAACTGATGCTCCCTGAGCCTGCAGGACAGCTTGAATATCTTTGGAACTTGTTTGGGGCTGCTTATCCACCACCGGACTATCCTGCGTTGACACATTTCATCAATTTTTCTCGTCTGTCCACACCCAGGGAGATTAGCTACAGTGCCATGGGTTGCAAACTTCGTGATAATGTTGCGCACTGTGGACAAATGCTAATCTAGATCTCTGGAGATGGACTTGTAACCCTGAGACTGTTGATATTTTTCCACAATTTTGGTTCTCAAGTACTCAGATAGATGTCCGATTGGAACCGAATTTGTAAATTGTCCTTATGAATGGGAAACTTCTGCCAGATATAAGGGCCAGGTATAGAAAAATGAGCCACCCTAGTGTACGATCCCTGGTAAAAATGAAAAAATCTACACATTTAGAGGATGTTCTTCCATTTTTTTTTTTTTTTACTTTATAACAAATACGCAAACTACAGTGTGTATTGTTTGAAATTAGGTCCATAGAGCCAGGCAAATGACAGCAAACACCATTCAGAAGACAGTGAGCTGAAAGTAAAGTTTAAACAGGGTTTTTACTTTTATGCATGACAAATAAAGCCTTTATATTCAGGCACAAAAAGTAAATCCTGTATGTCTACACACTAACTCACATTAATCTTCCCTATCTATACAGGTGACTTACCATGCACCACTCAACAAAATAGACATCAAAAAGTGCTACCCACACAAGTCATATGTCCCCTTTGAGACTGCAGACCTCAAACTCCCATCTCAGTTTCCCCTCGATGACATATGCACTTCCTGAAACCTTATAGATACTTACAGGTACCTTTGGAAATATTGCAATCTCTAATCACTGTTCCTGTCACTGTCTCACATTATATATTATATTTGGATGTTGGGACTTTATAAAACACACCTAAACACGTGAAAAAATAGTGGAGGAAAAATATATGGAACCACTCAATGCTAAGAAAAAAAATCTGGAATCATTTTATAATTTGCATTTCTAAAACAAATACCAGCAGAAACCTAAAAATGCACTTACAGACCTTACTGAGCTGTTGGACTTGGAAGAAAAACATGGCTCCAACAGGAAAGATGTCAGTTGAAATAATGGTAATAATGATAAGGTGATGTTAAAATGACATTTGGATATTTGGGGAGAAGAACAAGGTTAATAATTGCTTAGCGCTTAGAAGCAAAACTAGTCAAACTTGCGCATGACAATGATTCTATGTACACGTATCTTAAACATACACAAACGTCACTAATAATTAATCAATAATGTGGGTGGTAATTTATGTTAATTCTGAAGTTGATATAAATCCCTGTGAAAGGAAGGAAGAATTTCTGTACTGAACAACGTGTCAGTGTGTTATTCACTTACTTCGATGCATACATGAAATAATAATTGATTTGGACGGGAACAGATATCCACTAGGTCCTGAAGGAGAGTTCTACTTCATAGTCAGCTGTGTGTAAAAACATATGCAAAATGTGAGGGTTATAAAGGCAAAATATAAAGCTAGATCAAGGAAAACATTAAAGAATAGAAAACTCACAGCAAAATGAAGTGGAGTCAGTGGGGCAGCACAGTGGCTCAATAGTAAGCTGCCCTGCATATCTGAGGTTCAGGATTCAAGTCCAACGGGCAACATCTGTAGTTAGTTAGTGTGTTCTTCCTGAGTTATTCCACACACCCTCCCATAGACTTGCATTGTGGGGGCGGGCGTGATGTCATACAGGGGCGGAGTCATGATGTCATGATACTCCGGCCCCGTAGTCATGACCCGGCAGACTCGGAGGCTGCAACACTGCATGCAGCTCCCACAGGTGGGTGCTGCATGCGAGATTGCGGGGGTCCCCAGCGGCAGGACCCCCGGGATCAGACATCTTATCCCCTATCCTTTGGATAGGAGATAAGATGTCTTAGGGCCAGAGTACTCCTTTAACAGTCAATAAACAGATGCACCTTGAAATGTTGGACACTTTTCTAATTCCATTGATAAAAAAGTAATTTGGTAGCAATGAACTCCTTTTTCAGGATCTTGTTGTTGTGCAGCTCCACAAATGTAGACAGAAAAACACAGTTGTATAGCAATATGGCACAATGTGGTGTGAAAACCTGAAGAACCGGTAAACTTAAAATTCTTGTTTTGAAGTTTGATTCAGTCTGATCGTCACTCAGGATCTGGAGGAAAATGATTCCTTTTTAGTGCAGATTGGTTTATGCATTATGGGATCCTTACTCTGGATCATTAGGGGGAAACAATGTTCTAAATTTACCCATACCTCTCCTCACCCACATTTTATACCTGCCCTCAGTTGAACTTGGTGGACGTTTGTCTTTTTTCAACCTTACTATGTAACTATGTTCATGCTTATTCTAAATGTATGTACGTAAAGTCCTATTCACATGTAATCAACATCTGGCCACTGCAGTAAGATACAGTAAAGGTCAAAATGCATAAAAGTTACAATGTGCACATAGCCTTAGGCCACTTTCACACAGCCATAATACAGCTGCATTTTACCATCTTGTATTACAGTCACAACACCTAGACTCCCTGCAGTTCTACTAAAATTAAATTAAATCGCCATGGAAACCTTTTTTAATCTATCATTCAACTACTGTTTATCTCGATTACATTTTTTATATGAATCGGGACAAAACAATTAAATCATGTCAATATTTATAGTAGCATAATAGGCTGGCTAAAGGTCTTTTGACACATAAGAGATTTGTATACCAATAACTAAAGATAGATTTATTAAGTATAAAGTTTTCTCTTGTTACACTTACTAAGAATGATTTAAGTAACATAACCTTTGCTGTATTTTGGCACCTGCATTGTGGCCACAAAACCTATACCTAATATTGTTCTAACTAACCAAACTTAGATCACCATGGTTTACAGACCCCAGTCAAGTGCACTGTATTCTAAGAATAAACTTTATAACCAAATAATTATAAATCATTCTTCCACAAATATTAGATATTTTTCTCTGGTATGAAATCTTTAGTACTGCATTCAACCACTACGTTATTAGTTTCTCTGGATTTTTTTTAAAATGAGCGTCTATTTATAGTAATTCTGAATGTGTAAAGTGAGTATTTAAAATGAGGAAAGATGCCAAAGTATCTAAGGAAACATTCCTGTAGTTATATGCTAAAATGTAAGTGCACAATATGTGTAGCCCTGAAACAATACTGATAACATCATGTGTCTACCTTGTGGCACATTCCCATACTTTGTCAGGATAAAGTACAGCAATAACGCACAGCTTTTTTTTTTTTTTTTTTTTGTGCTTCCGGAATAGGTTCAGTCAAGTTCTGCACATCAAAAACAAAAGTCTCTCTTTTGTATTATTAAATAATCTTTAGAAGCTTGAAACAATTCTCACTGCTTTCATTTTTGGCTCATAGAAGAACATTGCGATCCAGAGAGTCTGTGCACTGCTGACCTACAGGCATTGTTTTCCTAAACAAAACATACAAAAACACACATTCATTATTTAGTGCAACTAAAAATACTCAGTTATTCGTAGATTTCAAGAGAAAAAATCAGGAAGCGATGGGAGTGGTGACAATTCTTTTCAACTGAATTTTTGTTGAAACTCTTTATACAATGAAATACTATTTGCAACATAATATTTGGTGAGTTCTGTACTTCTGCTTATAATCGGCTTAAAAAGTTTGCATACTAATGCTTCAAGTTTGTTTAGAACATGAATAAGTCATTCATGTTTATAAGAAAAACATTGCCATTGTATCTGTATCAATGTGTGTGTTTTTTAGAGGGTTTGTCTGGAAAGCAGAAAAAGTCCTACCTGCTCGTCTCCCCAGTTCTTATTTCTGCTCCCCTGCCTATCTTGGAAGTATTCCTTCCCAGATGAGAGTTGGCAGATGCAAGTCATGTGATAATCGCGGCTAGCACTCTACCCCTTTCCTTTTTGAAGATATACTTCCAACACAGACATGAAGCAGAGGAAAAGCTTCAGGAAGCAGAACAGGTAGGACCTTTTCTGCTCCCCTGACAACCCTTTAAAGCATTACTGTTGATTAGTAAAACTTTTGAAGTCATTTGAGATGAGCGAATTAAAAATGGCTATTTCTAGGCTACAGAGAGCCTCAATAGATGTGGAGAACATTTTGCCTTGTTATAACACGCATAGGGAGTTTGCTGTGTCAGTATGATATGCAGATTAGAGGCGTCGCTATTAGAATCACTGTTGCAGAGTGGCACAATGACAGATCAGTATGAGGAGACCATATAGTGGCTGAATGACACAACGTGGAGGTGGCGGCAGCATGAGGAGACTATATAGTGCCTGAATGACAACATGGAGGTGGCAGCAGCATGAGGAAACTATATAGTGGCTAAATGACACAGCCTGGAGGTGGCAACAGCCTGACAAGACCATAGGGCCTTACGATTGAAAAGATTAAAGATATTGTTTAACATTTAAATTGAAGATTTCAAATAGATGAACCTAAAAAGGTTTATTCAATGTGCAAGCAGCATGAGGAAACCACATGGCGGCACAGTGACACAGTCTGGAGGTTGCAACAGCATGATGAGACCATAATCTGACAGAATGACCCAGCCTGGAGTTGGCGGCAGCAAGAGGAGACCATATAGTGGTTGAATGACACAGCCTGGAGCTAGCATCAGCATGAGGAGACCATATGGTGGCTGAATGAGACAGCCTGGAGGTGGCATCAGCATGATGAGAACATATGGGGGCAGTATGAGAAAGCCTGGAGCTAGCATTAGCATGAGGAGAACATATGGTGGCAGAATGAGACAGCCTGTAGCTGGCATCAGCATGAGGAGAACATATGGTGTCAGTATGAGACAGCTTGGAGCTGGCATCAGCATGAGGAGAACATATGGTGGCAGAATGAGACAGCCTGGAGATTAGCACCAGGAGTCCTAAAAGTGATCCAGTGACAGAGTGGGGCGATGGGTGGCAATACCAATACCCGGTGACGAAGGTGTGTGAAAAAAGGAGAACTTGCCATCAAATGTGTGGCATCAGGCGGGGGTCAGGATCAGAATAGCTGAGGCAGGTAGGCAGAAGAAAACGGTCTCTTTTGTAAAAGTGTTAGTCTGCACTAGGAAGTTTTGAGGATATGCATTACGTAAAACTTAACTTTGAATAACATTCTTAGGATAATATATATGTACACCAATTTTTTTTTTATTTAACAAAAGGAAAGGTGTGCAAAAAACACCATAGTTACATAGTTAGTATGGTTGAAAAAAGACATACGTCCATCAAGTCCAACCAGGGAATTGAAGTGAAGGGTGTAAGGGGATAAGGGAAAGGGATGTAGTTTTATAATTCTGCATAAGCATTAATGTTATTTTGCTCCAGGAATGTATCTAACCCTGTTTTAAAGCTGTTAATTGTTCCTGCTGTGACCAGTTCCTGAGGTAGACCGTTCCATAAATTCACAGTCCTCACGGTAAAGAAGGCGTGTCGCCCCTTTAGACTAAACCTTTTCTTCTCCAGACGGAGGGAGTGCCCCCTCGTCCTTTGGGGGGGTTTAACCTGGAACAGTTTTTCTCCATATTTTTTGTATGGGCCATTTATACACTTATATACGTTTATCATATCCCCCCTTAAACGTCTCTTCTCAAGACTAAACAATTGTAACTAATTTAATCACTCCTCATAGCTAAGATGTTCCATGCCCCATATTAGTTTAGTCGCGCGTCTCTGCACCCTTTCCAACTCCGCAGTGTCCCTTTTATGAACAGGCGACCAAAACTGAACAGCATATTCCAGGTGAGGCCGTACCAATGATTTATAAAGGGGGAGTATTATGTCCCTGTCCCTTGAGTCCATGCCTCTTTTGATACATGACAATATCCTGCCGGCTTTGGAAGCAGCAGCCTGACATTGCATGCTATTCTGTAATCTGTGATCTACAAGTACACCCAGATCCTTCTCTACCAGAGACTCTGCCAGTTTAACCCCCCCTAAGACATACGACGCATGCAGGTTATTAGTACCCAGATGCATAACTTTACATTTATCCACATTGAACCTCATTTGCCAAGTGGATGCCCAGACACTTAGTCTATCCAAGTCATCTTGTAACCTATACACATCCTCTATAGACTGTACCGTGCTACAAAGCTTGGTGTCATCTGCAAAGATAGAAACAGACCTGTTAATACCATCCTCTATATCATTGATAAATAAATTAAACAGCAGCGGGCCCAGTACTGAACCTTGGGGTACACCACTAATAACCGGGGACCAATCAGAGTACGAATCATTGACCACCACTCTCTGGGTACGATTCATGAGCCAGTGTTCAATCCAGTTACAAACTAAAATTTCCAAGCCGAGGGATCTTAACTTACCTGTTAGACGTCTGTGAGGGACAGTATCAAACGCTTTGGCAAAATCCAGAAACACTATATCCAAAGCCATTCCTCTGTCAAGGCTTCTACTCACCTCTTCATAAAAGCAAATTAGATTGGTTTGACAACTTCTATCCTTAGTAAACCCATGCTGGCTATATAATACTATTATCCCCTATGTATTCCTGTATGTAATGCCTTATAAGTCCTTCAAACAATTTACCCACAATGAACGTTAGACTTACCGGTCTATAATTGCCTGGCGAAGACCTAGAGCCCTTCTTGAAGATTGGTACCACATTCGCCTTGCGCCAGTCCCTTGGCACAATACCAGACACCAGAGAATCTCCAAATATCATGAACAAGGGTACAGATATTACTGAACTTACCTCTCTAAGAACTCTTGGGTGTAGTCCATCCGGCCCTGGAGATTTGTTTACTTTACTTTACTTAACTTACCTTGTACCATCTCTACATTACGCCAGTTCAGTACATTACATGATGTGTTACCAGCACTGACCTGGCCAATGTCAGCTCCTTTTTCCATAGTATATACAGAACTAAAGAACCCATTCAGTAGCTCCGCCTTCTCTTGATCGCCCGTGACAACCTCCCCATTATTATTATTAAGGGGTCCTACATGCTCTGTCCTTGTTTTTTTTGTATTTATATATCTAAAAAAATATTTAGGATTACCATATATACTCGAGTATAAGCCGAGTTTTTCAGCACGATTTTTCGTGCTGAAAACACCCCCCTCGGCTTATACTCAAGTGAACTCTCCACCCGCAGTGGTCTTCAACCTGCGGACCTCCAGAGGTTTCAAAACTACAACTCCCAGCAAGCCCGGGCAGCCATCGGCTGTCCGGGCTTGCTGGGAGTTGTAGTTTTGAAACCTCTGGAGGTCCGCAGGTTGAAGACCACTGCGGCCTTCGACATCATCCAGCCCCCTCTCACCCCCTTTAGTTCTGTACAGTACTCGCCTCCGCTCGGCGCTGGTCCGGTGCTGCAGGACTGTCCGGTGAGGAGGTCGTCCGATGGGATAGTGGTTCCGGGCTGCTATCTTCACCGGGGAGGACTCTTCTAAGTGCTTCGGGCCTGGCCCCAGAATAGTCACGTTGCCTTGACGACGACGCAGAGGTACGTTCATTACCAACGTCCTTCTGCGTCATCGTCAAGGCAACACCTCTATTCTGGGCCAGAAGCGCGGAGAAGAGGCGCCCCCGGTGAAGATAGCAGCCCGGAACCACTATCCCACCGGACGACCTCCCCACCGGACAGTCCTGCAGCACCGGACCAGCGCCGAGCGGAGGCGAGTACTGTACAGAACTAAAGGGGGTGAGAGGGGGCTGGATGATGTCGAAGGCCGCAGTGGTCTTCAACCTGCGGACCTCCAGAGGTTTCAAAACTACAACTCCCAGCAAGCCCGGACAGCTGATGGCTGTCCGGGCTTGCTGGGAGTTGTAGTTTTGAAACCTCTGGAGGTCCGCAGGTTGAAGACCACTGAGGACGGATAGTTCACAAGAGGATGATGACAAGAGGATGAGAACAAGGGGATGATGAAGGGGGGGGTGTGGGATGATGACAAGGGGATGATGAAGGGGGGGTGTGGGATGATGACAAGGGGATGATGAAGGGGGTGGGGATGATGACAAGGGGATGATGAAGGGGGGTGGGGATGATGACAAGGGGATGAGGACAAGGGCATGATGAAGGGGGGGTGTGGGATGATGACGGGGATGATGACAAGGGGATGATGACAGGGTGATGATGATGAGGGTCTGGATGATGACAGGGGGGGATGATGTATTTCCCACCCTAGGCTTATACTCGAGTCAATAACTTTTCCTGGGATTTTGGGGTGAAATTAGGGGCCTCGGCTTATATTCGGGTCGGCTTATACTCGAGTATATACGGTAGTTTTGCTTTCTTTGGCCACCTGTCTCTCATTTTGAATTTTTGCTGTTTTTATTACATTTTTACAGATTTTATTAAGCTCCTTGTACTGTTTAAATGTTATAGCTGACCCATCAGATTTGAATTTTTTGAAGGCTATTTTTTGTTGTTTATTGCTCTTTTAACATCATTTGTCAGCCATGTAGGATTTAGTTTTAATCGTTTATATTTGTTCCCCTTTGGTATATATTTAGCTGTATAGTTATTTAGAGTTGATTTAAAGATGTCCCATTTATCTTCTGTATCAGTATTTGAGAACACCTCCCCCCAGTCTATGCCCTGTAGTGCAGCTCTCAGCCCAGGGAAATTTGCCTTTTTAAAGTTATATGTTTTTGCTTTCCCCGTCTGTCTTTGTTTTCTTCATTTTAAGTAAAAAAAGTAACTATATTGTGGTCGCTATTACCAAGGTTTTCCCGCACAGTTACATTACCAATCAGCTCCGCATTGTTGGAAATGATCAGATCCAACAAGGCATCACTTCTTGTTGGGTCCTCCACAAACTGGCCCATAAAATTATCCTGCAATAAATTTAGGAATTTTCTCCCCTTTGTAGTTTTAGTCAGCCCCCGGCCCCAATCTATATCTGGATAGTTAACATCTCCCATTATTACCACTGTACCTGCCCGGGCGGCCCTCTCTATTTGTTTATACAGCCGACCTTCTATCTCTTCAGTGATATTAGGGGGTCTGTAGATTACACCAAATATTATTTTTTCAGTATTTCCCTCCTTTTGCAATTCTACCCACAGTGATTCCACATCCTCAGAATCATCACACACTATGGCATCGTTCACACTGACTTTCATACTACTTCTTACATACAGACAGACTCCACCACCTTTTCTGTTCATTCTATCCTTGCGAAACAATGTAAATCCCTGCAGATTGACCACCCAGTCATGCGAGGAGTCCAGCCATGTCTCAGTGACCCCAACTATATCAATATGTTCCTCCAGTATCGAGGCCTCAAGCTCCCCCATTTTATTTGCTAGGCTTCTGGCATTTGTGAACATACAATTTCCATTTCCATTAAGTTTTACACATATAGTCTCACTAATGGGATTTTCAGAGTTATTGGGGTTAATGTTATTATTTGAGTTATAAGGGCTAATTGTACTATTTAAGTTATTGGGGCTAATGGGATTTTTTGAGTTATTGGGTCTAACGTTATTATTTAAGTTATTGGGGCTAATGGGATTTTTTGCGTTATTGCGTCTAACGTTGTTATTTAAGTTATTGGGGCTAACGGTATTTTTTGAGTTAATGGGGCTTATTGTAGTTATTGAGTTATTGGGGCTAATGGAATTTTTTGAATTATTGGGATTACAATTTTTCGGGCTACATTTATTTTTACAGCTGGTTTGTAACGCATGAAACTCCTTATCCACTGCTCTTAACCTCCCCCCACAGGACTCCTCTCCACCCACCATTATGTCCTGACCCCTCTCTAACCTATCCATCCCACTGTCTGCATTCTTTGCTTTATTATCCTCCCCCCACTCACCTAGTTTAAATACTCAGCCACCCCTTCCAGGATTCTCTCCCCCAGCACAGCAGACCCCCTTCCATTCAGGTGCAAATTATCCGTAGAATAGAGTTTGTACCCCAATGAAAAGTCAGCCTAGTGCTCTAAAAACCCAAACCCTTCCCCCTCACACCACGACTTAAGCCATGCATTTAACTCCCTAAGCTCCCGCTGTCTTTCCTGCGATGCGCATGGCACAGGAAGTATTCCAGAGAACACAACCTTAGAGGTCCTTCCCTTCAGCTTGGCACCTAGTTCCTTGTAATTATTCTTCAAGGACCTCCACCTACCATGTATTCTGTCGTTGGTTCCCACATGGACGACGACAGCTGGGTCATCCCCAGCCCCCCCTAGTAATTTGTCCACCCTTTCCACCACATGCCTAACCCTGGCACCAGGGAGACAGCAAACCATTCGATTGAGGTGGTCTTGGCGACAAATTATTCTATCCGTCTTCCTGATTATAGAATCCCCTACCACAACTAACTGTCTTGGCCTACCTGCGTTACCATCCCCCACACTACTAGTTGAGCTGTTCCCCCGGCTGTTAGGGAGACCAGTATCCACTAGGGTTGCCATCTCTGATACTGAGGCCTTGTACCACCATGTACCACCTAGACCACCAAGTATTGATGTGATGCAAAGGTGGAAGGGAACAACGCATGGTCCATTTTAACCAGTGGGGGTAAAAACTTCCCCTGTAAGGCCCTACTCTCGCATTATTAATTCCCTTCTTGGCAAGTGTTAAAGGCCCTAGTGTGGGCGGCCCCACACAGGAACCTCTCCCTATTTCCACCTACAAACAATGCCATTTCCCAGGGTTTTTAGGTGGAAATAGGGAGAGGTTTCTGTGTGGGGCTGCCCTTTTTAAGAAGAGTAACACTTTCCTTGAAAAGGTGGAAGGAAACAACGTATTGTCCATTGTAGCAGGTGGGGGTAAAAACTTCACCTGTAGAGCCCTAGTCTCACCCTATTCCTATTAAAAACCCTGGGAAATGGCAGTGTTTGTAGGTGGAAATAGCGAGAGGTTCCTGTGTGGGGCCGCCCTTTTTGGGGCGAGTGACACTTGCCAAGAAGGGAATAAATAATGCGAGAGTAGGGTCTTACAGGGGAAGTTTTTACCCCCCACCGGTTACAATGGACCATACATTATTCCCTTCCACCTTTTAGAGGTCTTTGCATCACATCAATACTTGGTGGTGTAGGTAGCACATGGTGTTTTTTGCACACCTTTTCTTTTCTTACATATAAAAAAATTGGGGTCCATATGTTTTATCCAAAGAAAAGTAAAGTTTTAGCTAATGCATATCTTCAATACTTACTTGTGGTCTGATGCGGAGGAATTTCTGTAACTGGGGAGCAGCACCTTAAACAAGTTTTACACTATCCATATTTGTGAAGTGTTGGTGAGGCATTATGGTCAATCTACTCTGATGCATCAGGCATTGGTGGGTGGAAATCCTGGCTGATCCATGCCTGATTTATCTTCACAAAGGTCAGTCACTCCACATTTTTGGTGGACAGACGAGTTCTCCTTGGGTTACGATGGCCCCCGCCACACTAAACACCCGCTCTGATGGCACACTTCTGGCCGGGCAGGACAGCTTTTCCAGGGCAAAGTCTGCTAGTTGCAGCCACAAATCAAGTTTGGCTGCCCAGAAGTCAAGTGGATCTTCAAAGTGTGTTGGCAGGGTCATCTCAAGGTATGCCCCCACCTGCTGGTTCAGATCCTGCTCCAGGTCTACCTGCTGCTGATGAGTTGCTTCACTATGCAGGTGAAGAAAGCTACTCATCAGCGACTGTAGACTCAGACTGCTGCTGATGGAGCTGGTACTGCTTCTGCCGTCCCACCCCTCCCCAGCAGCCATGGCAATGGAAGGTGAGCACAGAGGCCCCCCCCCCCCCGAGTCAGACCTGTGAGAGGATAGATGATGGCACAGATAGGCATCGACCAACTGACTATGTAGTGTCACGATTCGGCTGGCAAGAGGTGGATCCTCTGTGCCAGAGAGGGATTGGCGTGGACCGTGCTAGTGGACCGGTTCTAAGTTACTACTGGTTTTCACCAGAGCCCGCCGCAAAGCGGGATGGTCTTGCAGCGGCGGTAGTAACCAGGTCGTATCCACTAGCAACGGCTCAACCTCTCTGACTGCTGAAGATAGGCGCGGTACAAGGGAGTAGACAAGAGCAAGGTCGGACGTAGCAGAAGGTCGGGGCAGGCAGCAAGGATCGTAGTCAGGGGCAACGGCAGGAGGTATGGAACACAGGCTAGGAACACACAAGGAAACGCTTTCACTGGCACGATGGCAACAAGATCCGGCGAGGGAGTGCAGGGGAAGTGAGGTATACATAGGGAGTGCACAGGTGAACACACTAATTAGAACAACTGCGCCAATCAGGGGCGCAGTGGCCCTTTAAATCGCAGAGACCCGGCGCGCGCGCGCCCTAGGGAGCGGGGCCGCGCGCGCCGGGACAGGACCGACGGAGAGCGAGTCAGGTACGGGAGCCGGGGTGCGCATCGCGAGCGGGCGCCACCCGCATCGCGAATCGCATCCTGGCTGGAGGCGGTATCGCAGCTCACCCGGTCAGTGGATCTGACCGGGGCGCTGCAGTAGCGAGGATGTTGCGAGCGCTCCGGGGAGGAGCGGGGACCCGGAGCGCTCGGCGTAACATGTAGAATGTCTCTGTAGTAGGTCATTTTTTCCTCCCTCTCAGTGGGTGTAAAAAAGGCCTTCATTTTGTGCCGGTAGCTAGGGTCCAATAAGGTGGAGAGCCTGAAGTCATCCCGCTGCCAAATGGTGGCAATTCAGCTGTCACTACGCAAGCAAGTGAGCATGCATCATGCCATTGGTGCAAGTGACTCGGAGGGACTCCCTGCCTCCATCTCCACTGCATACTGCCACGGTGTGTTTGGGTCCTCTGTCTCGCCTGACTCATAACCCTCTAACTCATCTCTCTGCTCCTGCTCCTACTCTCTGGCCACATGACTAGAAAAACCACCCATTTCTCGAAACCTAAACTGTGCTCCACTGTGCCCCTCCCCCTCCTCCTCTTCCAGTTCAGCCCCTATAGGGCTCATGTGGCCGCCAGATGTAGGCGTCACGTCTCCAATGCCCTGACCAGCCATCGTTTCCAACTCGTGTTGTAGTAAATGAAGCAGTGGAATTACGTTGTTCATCCCGTAATCCTGGCGACTGATTTATAATGTGGCAACATTTGGAAACGTTGCAAATCAGACTATATTGGGGGATACCGTTCTAACACTGCAGCTCAAAGAGGGTGTGCTTTGCGGTGTACGAGTGGCTGAAGTGCATGCAAAGTTTCCTTCCCATTGTTAGGATGACATGCAGATGGGGGGAACACTTCAGGAACCTCTTGACAATCAGATTGAACACATGTGCAATGCAGTTGTTCTTGATGTTGAAAATGTTCTTCCCGTCAGTCACCATGGTTCTCATTTCCAGTTTTTGTGGAGTAAGCCATGATTTAATTTCTTGATGAATGAATTTTAGCAGTTCCTCCCCTGTGAGACTCCGTTTGCCAAGGCAAAACATGTGAAGAACAGCGATACACCAGGGTGCCCTGCACACATGGTATGTTGGAAGGGCACTGAGACTTGCCCTTGCAGTGGAGGCTGAGGACACTGTGGAGGATGAGGAGGTGGAGTCGCACACTGTCACAGAACCAACGGCCTGAGAGCGTGGAGGTGGAAGCGGCGGGACCTCTCAAAGTTTCTGTTGTGGCTGTGCAGGAACCATATTTACCCAGTGGGCCTTAAAGGACATGTATTGTCCCTGACCATAGTTACAGCTCCTCACGTTGGTGCTACCGTGCACTTTGGTACACACCGACAGGCTCAAGGACTGGCCCACCTTCTGTTCCACAAAATTGTGAAGGGCTGCTACTGCCTTTTTCACAAAGAAATGACGGCTTGGGACTCTCCACTCCAGCTCGGCACAAGCCATCAGTTCTCTGAAAGGTGCAGAGTCCTCTACTTGAACAGGAGCAACTTGGACAGGAGCACATTCAGCTTCTGCATTGTTGGATGAATGGGCGCATACTGTTGTCTCTTGGAAATGGCTTTGCCGATGGATTGCTGGCAGAATGACTCACTCAAGTAGAATGACTGACTCAAGTAGGAGGAGCAGGAGCATCTGGAGTGACAGAAGATGGGTATGACAGACAGCTCCCTTCGGCTGAGGTGGTGGTGCCTTGGCTGGCTGATAGAGGGAGCGGCGTGCCACTGGGTGATGCAGCAGGTTGGACCCCCATATTGGAGCCACAGTTCTCCCAGACCACTTTATGGTGACGCTGCATATGTTGATGCAGGCCGTGGTGCCAACATTTGGACCCTGGCCACTCTTCACCTTCTGCCAACACATCTTGCATGTTAACATCCTCCGGATGCTTGATGAAAAACTGTCACGCTGCCAAGTAGCTGATTTTCCCCCCAACAGTCCGCACTGACTGACTGCTACTGCCCCCGACTCCTGGATCCCCTGTTTCACTACCTCCCTGAAAGGTAGGCTTCAACAAAGCAGGTGGTCTACCCCAGGCACGTTTGGCTCCAGACTTCCCACTTCTGCCACCATGCTGACTCCCAACCATGCTACCACCTTGCTGGCTCAGCTGCTGCCTCATGGGCAACCTGCAACCCTCTTCTCCTGATGATGATGAAGCCCCTTCTGCTGCCGGCTCCCAAGTGCGATCGACTTCATCAACATCGAGTTGTGTCTGCACGTCACTGATGTCCTCCTCAGGTTCCTCAACAGTGTCTGCTTCAGGAGCCTGAATGCTCGCAACACCACCTCCCATGCCACTCTCCTCATCAATACTTGCCCACCTAGCGGAGGAAGCGGCGGATGTCTCCTCCATTTCTGGGCTGGGCAGTAGCTACTGACTGTCCTCTAGTAGATTGTCCTCACTAAATAGTGCAGCGGAACCCACAGCATACAATACTTCTGTGGGGGAGGGAACAGCATAGGACAGTAGCAAAGGGAGCACAGTGACTGCTTCCGGGAGCCATGCCAACTGAGGGTTGTGTCTGAGGAACCCACCGACTGTTGACTGGGGTGTCAAATGTCACTTGTGATGAAGTGGATGACCGTGTTAACCAATCGATGAAGGAAGATGGGTTGCTGGTCGAAACACGACTGCTATCTGATTCCGGGAGCTCAGGCCTCTTGCTGCGACTCCTGCTGCCACTTGCCCCTAGTCTGCGGCGACCTCTGTCTTAGCCTGATGAATTTTGGCCTCTGCCACTCCTCTGTGCATGTCCTGGCACTTCTCTGTCTGACATACTTAGTGCCTATATTGAGGGGAGGACAATACACACCACTAAGCTTAAAGCGGTATTTGTCTACAACACCAGCAGGTGTGTACTTTTGGCTGGCTTTCACAGTAACTTGGCCCTTAGGACTGTAACAGGAACAAAATGTTACACCTTGTAGATGTACCAACATGATATGCACTTACGAGTGGAGCACAATACGCTCCACCATGCTTAAAACAGTATTTGTCTACAACACCAGCAGGTGTGTACTTTTGGCTAGCCTTTCACAGTAACTAGGCCCTTAAGACTTTAACAGGAACAAAATGTTACACCATGTAGATGTACGTACTTGGTATTCACTTATGAGGGGAGAACAATATTCTCCACTATGCTTAAAACAGTATTTGTCTACAACACCAGCAGGTGTGTACTTTTGGCTGGCCTTTCACAGTAACTAGGCCCTTAAGACTTTAACAGGAACAAAATGGTATGCCACATACTTGTACATATGTGGTATGCACTTATGAGGGGAGTACAATATGCTCCACTACACTTAAAACAGTATTTGTCTACAACAGCAGCAGGTGTGTACTTTTGGCTGGCCTTTCACAGTAACTGAACCCTTAATACTTTAACAGGAAGAAAATGGTACACCACCTATGTACGCACAGGTTACACTTAATAGAGGACAATACACTACGCAACCTGTATTAGGCACTAATAGCAGGTGATTAAGGCTTTTAGCGCTCTGCTCATCCTAACTGGCTATCTACTATTAACTTTTCAGGTATTTTTACACACCAGTGCTGCAGCACACAGTCGCTGTGTACTACACCCAAAATTGCACTTTCTCTCTCAATCTCTCTCCCTTCTCTATCAGTGCTTCTAGGCTGGATTTAGGCTTGAAGTGAATCGCTGCTGTAAAAATACTTTTCTGTGAAACACACATTGCTCTCTGTCCCCCTCTCTCTCTCTCTGCAATAGAACACTGATGTGACTGGCTGCAAGATGGCTGCTGATTAAATAGGGCTGTGACATCACAGGGATGGCTGGCTGCTGATAGGCTGCATGCTGCATGTGATTCAGAGTCATCCCGCCTACCCATGTTCCCGCCTTCCAAGTGTTCCTTGCCCCATGTTTTGACATGTGGAGCCGCCATCTTAGATGCTCTGGAGCCTGGACCGCACTAAATGGAGTTTAATGAAGTGATTCGTACAATCAAATCACGGCGATATTCGAATTCATTGCGAAGCAAGTTTTTCCTGAAATTCATAATGAATTCAGATTCATCCGATTCGATTCGCTCATCCCTATAAGTCATCCAGACATGTCAAAGGTTTATATTGCACTGGGTCTCAGACCTCCCGCGATTGTGAATCATAGAAGGGTCAAGCACGTGGCAATGCACTTCACTCCCCAGCCAGATGCCAGTTCCGGATGGCTGAGAAGTGAAGTACGCTGCCACCCGCTTCCTTCGGCTATAACTCACGTCACAGCATGTCTCAGGATACCCAATGTGATAAAAAATGTTTGCTGGATGACACAAAAAGTTTTACTAAGTTACAGTAACATTTAAATGACTGGTCATGTTTTGATCTACTAAATACTGTCAGTAGTATTGAGCGGCATAGGCCATATTCGAATTCGCGAATATTCGCGAATATATGGACGAATATTCGCCATATATTCGCGAATATTCGTTATATCCGTTTTATTTTCGCATATGCGAATATGCGCGCATGCGAAAATTAACATATGCGAAAATTAGCATATACAAAATTAACATACGCAAAAATGCGCATATGCGAAAATTAGCATATGCGAATTTTCGCATATGCTCGTTTTCGTATATGCGAATTTTCGCATGCCAGTCTCACACAGTAGTATTACAGCCTTCTTTACACCACACAAGCTGGAAGCAGAGAGGGATGATCACTGTGATGTGTACTGTGAAAAAAAAAAAAAAATTAATAAAAAAACGAATATTCGTAATTACGAATATATAGCGCTATATTCGCGAAATTCGCGAATTCGCGAATATGCGATATTCGCGAATAATATTCGAATTGCGAATATTCGTGAGCAACACTAACTGTCAGTAGTGTGAAATGTTCATTGTACATTGTAAGCATTTGGTTCCTTTCCTCAAAAGGGAGTTATATAGGATAAGGAAAAAGGCCTGCCTTTCTTCATGAAATTGCTCCACTTATTTGGCTGTGTCCTGGTAGTGCAGCACTACTACATAATAACCCTGCAAATAACAGATTCTCTTTCTTTATTTGAAAACTCTGGTTCACGAGCTCTGTCCTGGATAATTTTCTATATTCATTCTTTTTTTGTGCTAGGGAAACACAAACATAGAAAGAACATATAAATGTTACCTCTTGGATACATGGATTTAGGAGCAACACTGTGGAACAGCTCCAAGGAGCAAATTCACAATTCACAACAGACAGTAAATTCAAATAGATGAAAAGACTGACTGCAGACTGCATTTCACTCAAAAGCATTTTTCACCCATCAGTACATGGCAACATTCTCCAATAGACCCTTGAAAATGGTTGCTTGAGGGATCAAACATGATTTTGACGAACTACAAAAGCCATGGTTTGGAGGGAAGTTAGTTTTGCTGCTTCTACTTCTTGAATGGAATTATACATAATACAGTATGTTAAACTGTATTATACAACTATAGTCCAACACTGTGCTGCTACCATTGGCTTCCTACAGTTCCTGTCCTCAGCTTATGCTTGTCTTCCTGTAGAAGTCTCTGGATCTCTATGCCCAACAACACTGAATTACCATGGTAAATTATATTGCCCTCCAGACCTTGCCTAAACTTGCGGTTAGTGACTCTTGACAGCTTCTAGTATTGCCTTTGTTTTGTGTCTCTTGATTCCAGTAACAGATGAACTATACTGACTACACTGCTACCTTGTCCATCAGATACATGCTGATTATTTTCCCTGTTTAACATCATGATATTGACCGTGACTCTGATTATGTCTGAAATCTTCCCAGATTTCTATGCTCAACTCGATATGATATTTTTATAATGTATCATTGGAAAAACATTACTTGGTGGATGATACTTTATGAATCACCAATTCACAAGTTGTGTGATTCTGAACAAAAAAAGTATTTTGCATATTGTTAAGGTAAAGGTTTTTGTTTAGTAACAGTATGGTGATAATATTTATTCACTATGTGGTCATGAGGAATATTATTTGGCCTTTATATAGTGTTGGTCTCAGTATACAGGATTTGGTCAGTATTATTATGATGGAAAAGTATATGTGATAATTTTTGGTTTCTTGTATACTGGTTTTTGGTTACTGTATAAACAAAGGATTTATCAAAAACTGTGCAGTTGCCCATAGCAACCAATCAAATTACTTATAATTTTTTTTTAAAGGCCTCTAAAAATGCAATCTGATTGGTTGGTGTGGGCAATACCACCACTCTTTTTCTACACAGATTTTGATAAATATTTCCCTATGACTATTATATTAAGGCACCCTATAGTCCACTTTACTGTTACTGTTATATGCTACAAATTTTCTCCATGAAAACATGTTGCAGAAAATCTTCATGGGCCCCTGTTTGAACTATAGGTGGGGGGTAGGCAAGTTTTCTAAACAATCCGGGGACCATCATTTTTCTAAACAACCCGGGGCCCATCATTTTTCTAAACAACCTGGGGCCCATCATTTTTCTAATCAACCTGGGGCCCATCACAGTTAATCCACCATAGCTAGTAGTACAGTGGATCAGTTTGGATTCCATGCTCTTCATGTATAAGGCAGCATATTCAGGTGATACATTTTCAGTTACTATGCCAAAGGGCGCCAACGTTTTTAACCTGTTTAAAGTGAAAGGTCACAGCCTGAAAAGACACCCAAAACAGGCTGAAAATTTTTCATAAATGATTCAGAATGTGAAAACATCGAAAAGCATACCAACATTTTGGAAGACTAGGCAGCAAGTAATGGATTGGTTGGAAAAATGGGTAAACTTTACTGCATGTTTGGCCCTTTCCAGTAATAGGTAGAATGAAATGCATTTCTCCATGCTTTTTTCACTAGTAATGTAAATTGTACTGTTTGATCTGACAATGTTGGTCTTTCCTTATGTTGACATTGTAACATTTTCTAAATGTTACAACGAAAAAAGAAAAAAATGTTTTAGATGGAGAAAATTTATATGTTTTCCATTTACAAAGAAGCAAATGTCAATGAGGTCCGTAGTACTGTAAAACAGGGCCCATATTTAAAAACTGTTACTTTTTAGAGCACACACTTCATATTTATGAATTATTTCATTCATGCCTGACAGTTGTTTTTTTTTTAATGGATTTTTTATAAATGTGTCCCAATGTATTTGAAAAGCAGCAGTAACATATCCAAGAGCAGTTAGCACTGCTCATTTGCTGCTATGGCACACTTTGATAATGTTGGTACTGAAACCAAATATTTATTTTAGGAATGATCATAATATCATGTAATCATATCAAGTGTTAATATTAACTGAGGCCAAAATTGAATAGTACTTTTACTTATCATTGTATCCATGGGTGAGGTCATGTATAGTTTTCAAAATGCCTCCATGTTTAGTCAAACTCTATTTTGATCATTGTGTTCTTTACATGTTTAAAACTGACCTTAAATTCAGTTGTATATTGAAAATGATGTAATAAAGTTGTAAAAAAAAATCTAAGTTCCTCAAAGTTCAATTTCTTGACCAAATTTATTTATCTATGAGAAATTCTTAATTGGTGACTTGGGAAAACTTGTTCTTGCAAAAAGTACTTTGGACTAAAAAACATTAATTGAAAGTAGCGGTAAGTCCTGACATGCTATGTTTAAAGTAGTTAATAAAAAAAACATACATTTATCATACTTTTTCCAGATGTTGCCAAGTCACAGACTTGAAAAAAGTGTTGTGTTTTTTTGTAGTTCTCCATAAGGCATTTTTACACGCTTAAATATTTAAACTGATACTTAATAAAAATGAAAGCATGAGAATCCTTACATTTTAACAGTAAATAGAGAAAACCTACACCGTCATATTTAAAGATCGTAATTCAATCCTAACTGCTCTTGTTTTATTGCTTTGGTTATAATAAAATAACTTTGTTTTCTTATTGTTTAGTCAGAAAGTTCATAGAGAAGACAACTTAGTTTATCTTCTGTATTCTTCTATATTTGCAATTTCCAATAAATACTATAAAGAGTAATAACTTGTATTGTTTAGTATACAGTTTATCTAAAATATCTGTGTTTTTTTCTTATTTATCCTTAATAAAATATAAAACCAAGTATTAAAAGCGTGTAATGTGAGCTTGTTTTAAGAAATGCCATTACATCTTTTTTTTTTGCAAAAATGCTTTCATTTTTTTGGCTCTAGTCTTTATATTTTATATTTCATTTATAATTGTTTAAGTGTTTTCTATATAATGGTGGAGAACATATCACTTATTACACATGTTAAATGAATAATGAATTGTTAGTATCAATGACATTTTCTTTGTATATGTGTTTTTTTTTGTTTGTTTTTTTAAAGAAAACTTAAGAACTTATATATATATATATATATATATATATATTTACTTTCTTTCTTGGCAGATAGAATACACTTAATAGAATGGCATTTTACATCCTGCACATTTTTTGAGAAAAAGTGACTTATCTCAAATATTTTTATGATACAAAATATATGGAGCAGAAAATGCATTATGTAATTTAAGATGTTTACAGGTACACACATTTTTTATTATCAATTTGTATTTGTTACATTTGTACATCATACACCGATAGGCTATGCTCCCACCCTGTTTCTGAGCCTAATTTGTAACCTTATTTCCAACCGTTTTTTGTGTGCACATGCAGTCTTTACAGCCTTTTTTTTTTCTTTTGATCCCTATAAGACAATACATTGAATATACCTAGGACCATTTCAACATGTAAAGAAATATATAATGTATAGGACACACCCACGCTGCAGTATGTATTTGTGAAAACAACTATTATGACAAAGCGGTGAAAAGATTCTATTCATTTCCATGGGATAAACTGCTGTCGAAAGACATACTGTAAAAAAAAAAGACGCTATTGCCGATGTGTCCTTATCTAAAAAAACGAAAGTTTTTATGCAATAAAGTCCTGAATAAGTTCATCATTTCTGGCTCTGTCTTTTGCTATTTTATAAAAGGTGAACAATTTCCCCTCATTTGTATAAAATACTGTGTCTTTAATCATTTCACTAGATTTTTGTCATGACTCATTTCTAAGATGATGCTTATGATAGTTCTAGGTATAAGTAAATAAAAATGTATTCCTGAATGTAATAGCTTGTTGTGTGTTCAGTATTAAAATTATTAAAAAGAATAAAAATATTATACTGTTATTGAGTAAAAATAATACATTCAAGAATATATATATATATATATATATATATATATATATATACACACACATAATATCATATATTGAGATAAATATATATATATTGAGAGTTGGAATATGACAAAATATCATCATTCTCTTTAAACGATATATATTTTAGTGTAATTTAACTAGTCAGATTTTCCCTATTGACATTATGCTCTTTGCAGCATTCCAGATTGCAGATTCCTTTCCATATATTTCTTCCATTTGGCTGTATAGAAGCAAGAACTCAAATCAATCCATTGCATGTTCTCTGCTGTTTCTCTTTCATTATTCTCCTCTTCTTACATCGAGTTTGAGAATGAAATGCTGCACTGCTGAGAAAATGCCATGAAAATATAACCCAGTGTGTTCCGTAAAAATAAATAAGCAAGGCCACCCAAAAATTCAATTAGTGCTAGTGTAGAATGCAGGAAATGGCTGGAGATCCGTCAAAGACAGCCTAAGGCTAGATCCAGGATACGGAACAGTGACAGGAAGACTTGGAGCAGGGAATCAGTCTCAGTGTGAAGATGGCTCTATTCCAAGAAAAACTGCATGCTAATAGGTTAATACTGATTTCCTGAAACATCTAGCCTGGGTATTACAAGCTGGAATTCACATTCAAACCTAGGCAATGACTGATTCTCAGACTTTGCTTTTATGGTGATGAAATAACACTAGAAAGTTCACGTTGCATTAGATATTTCGTGTTTTAAGCTTATTAAACATTCAGAGTACAAACTGTGCAGATTTCTTGAAGCCACCTGAATAAGCAACAAGTAAGGCTTGAGAAACTGATTTGTACTTTAATATGTCCCTGTGAGAAGTTTCCCAAGCTTGGATGGTCATGCATTGGTTAATATAACTTTTAACTTTTTTTTTCATTCTATTTTTCCTAATAGGATGTGCAAAATATCAACATTTGGTATTAATAGCGGTCTTCTCAATAGCTATATCAGAGGTAAATATTAGCATAGTCATCACCACGTAACCATCTAAGGTTTACACTAACACATCATTTGCTTTCCGTCAGGGGTCAGATATTGAAACCTGCAAGAAAAGAGCTTGCCTTCAAACATACCCCCTAGGGAAACCTGGTTGACCACCTTATAATTTAATGGCATTTTTTTGGATCAATGATATCTGTTCAAAAATGTTTAACATGTGTAAAATTTATAATATAGATAAGTTAGTTCCTTTCTAAAGTATGAAGGAGTTTAGTTACTGTGGATCATGTTGTGTACTGTTCCTATCACTTTACATGTATATCAGTTTTGGACAGTAGTTGAGTGCAAAGGCATTTTAGGCTCAAGTATATATTGATATAGAAACAGGTCTGCATGTATTTATCTTGTATGCAACACTAAAGTTTATAAGTCTACCTCTTAGCCCATTGAGGACACAGTGATTTTACATTTTTGCATTTTCATTTTATTCTCCTCATCTGTCAATTTTCCACCTATGAGGCCATGTAAGGGCTTGTTTTATGTGTGGCCAATTGTAATGCCATCACTCATTTTCACACAAAATCTATGGGGCGATATAAAAAATTCCCTCCCCTCTTTAGAGGGTTTTGTTTCTACACAGTGCAATTTATGATTAAAATGACATGCTATCTTTATTCTGCTGGTCAATAAGACCAACAATGATACCCAATTTCTATAGTTTTTGTTTTATTTGACTACATCGATTCTGAGATGTATTATGTTTATGTCACTGACTTTGTGGAAAAATTGGAAAAGGGGTTGATTTAAACTTTTAATAGAGGAGAGGCTTATTCACATTTTTTTCATATTTTTTTTAAATCTCCACAGGGGTCTATTACATACAATCTTTTGATTGCATACACTGTTGGATGCTATTCCATAGCACAGCATTGACCAGTGTTATCGGTGCCCTGCTTCTTAAGCATGTTGAAGCATCTTAGAGAAGCAGATTGACACGGATGGCAAGCAAGCAGGTGAAAAATCTCTGGCCGTCATGCAGGCTGATCAGGATCCCACATTTTTAACACTTTTAAATCCACTTTTAGGTCCAGCATTAGTGGTAAGTCATGGCTGTTGATAACAGTCAGGACTTACCAGACATGAAGCGTGCCAGCTTCTGAGCTCACTTCATACACCCGAACCAAGACCAGGTTGTACATGTACACCACATGTCATCAAGGGGCTGTAGGAGTTATCCAGGATAACCGTAGCTGCTTTCCTCCAGAAACAGCAACACTCTTGTCCTTGGTTTGTGTGTGGTATTTTTCAGTTTCATTGAAGTGAATGGAGCTGAGCTGTAATATAACACACAACCTTAGGACAGGTGTGGCACTGTTTTTGGAAGAAGGCAATTATTATTATTATAATTTATTTTTTATTATAACCTTGGATAACCCCTTTACATTCACTACTATCTTAACTTCTTTAGCTGTACCAGGTTTGCAATATTAACTGGTGGCAGCATTCTATCAATTGGGTCTATAATTTTGATGATTACATCATCATTGTAAAAGCAACTCTATGTCCTGGCTAACTGTGAATCATTACTTTATTATCATTAGGGCAGTGGTACAGAACACTCAGTTACTCCATAGTTTCTAAAGTGTATGACAGCACTGCTCATAGGAAGTGACTGCATCAGATCAGTATGCAGAGATGTCACTATGTGAGAATGAACCACCCAGCTCCCTCTGCAAGACTGTAAATGAAAGACAGTTATTATAGTGCAAGTGAAGCTACATAAACTGACATGTAGATATCGGTCATACCATGCACAGTTGTAGCTAGGCTTTCTTTTACCCAGGGCAGAAATGTACTTTGCTGCTCTTGTCTAATGTCCCACAGCAGGGTTTAGTCTGGGGTGTAAATGAACGCATATGTCTTTATTTAATGTATATTCTTTATTGTATTTTGCACAGTAATGCTGACGCTGCAAGGTAACACAAGGGTTAATACACTACACACATATGGTGCAAAGGTCACTCTAGAGTTAGGGCTCTTTTAAGGGCCAACATCACGTGGCACATATGGGTCAGGGAAGTCCTTGCTTCCATGAGTAGAACAGGATTGCGCTAGAGACCCTACAAGTCACAAAAGTCAAGTCACATGACAGAATGAAGGAACAAGTCAAGATAGGATCTGATCAGGGATCAAGTTTGGATACATTGACCTCCTGTGAGATTGCAGTGGGGTTGGATGTAAGAATGAAAAGGTGTAGAGCAGTAACCTGAGCCTGTGTTGATTCAGGAAGAATATTTTAGATTACAAATATTTAAAGGCAACAAACTGTGTTTTGCTAAAGTATTTGCCCCTTTCATTTTTAACTGTTTTATTGTATTACAGCCTGAGATTAAAATTATTTTCAGTTTTGATTTTACTTAGTGGATCTGACACAATAGTCCAAGTTGTTACAGTGGATTAAAAATCAAACAAACAAACCTTGTTTAAAAAATAAATAAAAACTGAAATATATTAATGCATATGCCATGAAACACCTAAATATTTCCAGGAGTCACAAAATGAGTTAAATAAGATTCCCCTGTGGGTCACAAGATCTGCCACATGATATCGGTAGAAATTCTCCTGCCCTGAAAGACCCCTGAGTCTGCAATACGGTACCACTAAGCAACATAAAGACCACAGAGCTTCCAAACGGGTCAGAGACAAAGTTGTAAAGAAGTATAGTTCAGGGTTAAATAAGAAAAATATATACAAAACTTTAAATATCCCAATTAGTACCTTGAAATCCTTTATTACAAAATGAAAGTATATGGCACAACTACAAACCTGACAAGGTAGGGCCTTCCACCAGAACTCAAAGACTGGGCAAGGTGGGCATTAAAGGGGTACTCCGCCCCTAGACATCTTATCCCCTATCCAAAGGATAGGGGATAAGATGTCAGATCGCTGGGGTCCCGCTGCTGTGGACCCCGGGGATTGCTGCTGCAGCACCCCGCTATCATTACTGCGCAGAGCGAGATCGCTCTGCACGTAATGACGGGCAACACAGGGGCCGTAGCATCGTTACGTCACGGCTCCGCCCCTTGTGACGTCAATACAAGTCTATGGGAGGGGGCGTGGCGGTCGTCACGCCCCCTGCCATAGACTTGCATTAAGGGGACGGGCCGTGATGTCATGAGGGGCGGAGCCATGATGTCACGCTGCTCTGGCCCCTGTATTGCCCGTCATTTCGCACAGAGCGAACTCACTCTGTGCAGTAATGATGGCGGGGTACCGCAGCAGCGGGACCGCGGCGATCTAACATCTTATCCCCTATCCTTTGGTTAGAGGAATAAGATGCCAGGGGCGGAGTACCCCTTTGACAGAAATAAAACAAAAGCACCAATGCTAACCCACTGAAAAGCTGCAAAGATCCACGGTGGACATGGAAGTATCTGTCCATAGGAACACAATGAGTCAAACTCACCAGAGTGGAGCTTTATGGAAGAATAACCAGAAAAAAGCCATTGCCATGTGTGACACAAACCCTGAACTTTTCATTACCACAAAAACACTATTCCCACGGTGAAGCATGCTGGGGGCAGCATTATGCTGTGGGATTGTGTGTCATTGGCATGGACTGGTAAACTAGTCAGAGTTGAAGAAAAAGAGAGCAGTAAATACAGGGCAATTTCTGAAGAAAACCTGCTAGAGACTGCCAGAAATGTATCACTGGGACTGGGACAGATATTCATCTTCCAGTAGCAATTGCCCTAAACATACCTGAACAATGCTGTACATAAATGTAACCCACCTAACTTGAAGAAGCTGAAACAGTGGTTCCTGGAAGAATGTTAACGAATCCTAGTATCTTTATGTGCTAAGCTAATAGAGACATGTACCAAGAGACTTGCATCTGTAATTACAGCAAAAGGTGGATCCACAAAGTACTTACTTTCAGGGGGTTATTCATATAATTATTTTACACCTTTAAAATGGCACACATGTTGTGTAAGTGAAATGGTGCTAAACTCTATTCCAAAGTCCATGTTAATTTTAGTTTGTAATGCCACAATGCAGGATGTTGTACATGACTATTATTACTTCAAATTTGAATTTGTTATTCACATTTGACAGCAAACAGCATTAAAGGGGTACTCCGGTGAAAACCTTTTTTTTCTTTTAAATCAGCTGGTGCCAGAAAGTTAAACGTATTTGTTAATTACTTCTATTAAAAAATCTTAATCCTTCCAGTACTTATTAACTACTGAATGCTACAGAGGAAATTCCTTTCTTTTTGGAACACTGATGACATCACGACCACAGTGCTCTCTGCTGACATCTCTGTCCATTTTAGCAACCGTGTATAGCAGATGTATGCTAAGGGCAGTATGGTGGCTCAGTGGTTAGCATTGCTGCCTTGCAGTGTTGGGGACTTGGGTTCAAATCTCACTAAGGACAACAATAAATAAAGAGTTATTATTATTATTATTATTATGACGTTAGCAAAGAGCACTGTGCTCGTGATGTCATCAGAGAGAATTCCAAAAAGAAAAGGATTTCCTCTGTAGTATTCAGCAGCTAATAAGTACAGGAAGGATTAAGATTTTTTAATAGAAGTAATTTACAAATCTGTTTAACTTTCTGGCACCAGTTGATTTAAAAGAAAAAAGGTTTTCACCAGAGTACCCCTTTAAGATATGTAGTACACTGGAATTTGGAGTTTACTAAAAATAGACTAAAATGAAAGTTATTTATTTCAAAGTGTTCCTTACTGTCTTGAGAAAAGAGAGCAAACTTTTTCCAACTATTAAAGGAAGAGAAGCTGAAGCAAGAAAATAACCAGCTAACTGCCATGTGATGTAGTAAAGTTGTCAGGAACATGCGTTTTGATCAGGAAGCTTGGAAGAGAAACCCAGGTGGCATACCTGGTGTGAACATGCTCTAAGAAAACAAAGGAATTTCACCAGCTCCCGCAAAAAAGTTAAGGGTTAAAAGTCCAAAATGTATTTATAACATAATAAAAATAATAATTATACAAAAAGAATAATAGATAAAAGTTAGGCAGAAATGTTCTTAGTTATGACCTTTTTTTGCGGGAGCAAGTGTGTCTGTCATTAGCAGAAACTTTTTATATAATGTAGATAATACCATTATATGTATATTTGTAATATACATTGGTTAAAAAAATGTGTATTTTTTGGGTGCAGCCATTGCCTGTGTGTCTCTGTAAGGTAGCCAAATACAGGAAGTGTAAGCAGGATAAGCAGTGCTCTGTGCAGGCTCCTGGGATGTCAATCAACCTGCTGTGTGAGCCGGGGTTATGTCACAGAGCCTCAGTGCAGAGCGCCCTGCTTGTCCTCAGTGTACATAGCCCTGCTTGTCCTCAGTGCACAGCGCCCTGCTTGTCCTCAGTACACAGAGCCCTGCTTGTCCTTACTACATAGAGCCCTGCTTGTCCTCACTTCACAGAGCCCTGCTTGTCCTCAGTGTACAGAGCCCTGCTTGTCCCCAGTGTACAGAGCCCTGCTTGTCCTCAGTGCACAGAGCCCTACTTGTCCTCAGTGTACAGAGCCCTGCTTGTCCTCAGTGCACAGAGCCCTGCTTGTCCTCAGTACACAGAGCCCTGCTTGTCCTCAGTGTACAGAGCCCTGCTTGTCCTCAGTGCACAGTGCCCTGCTTGTCCTCAGTGTACAGAGCCCTGCTTGTCCTCAGTGTACAGAGCCCTGCTTGTCTTCAGTGCATAGAGCCCTGCTTGTCCTCAGTGTACAGAACCCTGCTTGTCCTCAGTGTACAGAGCCCTGCTTGTCCTCAGCGTACAGAGCCCTGCTTGTCTTCAGTGTACAGAGTCCTGCTTGTCCTCAGTGTACAGAGCCCTGCTTGTCTTCAGTGTACAGAGTCCTGCTTGTCCTCAGTGTACAGAGCCCTGCTTGTCCTCACTACACAGAGCATGCATGACCGTGCAACAAATGCATCTAATATGTCCGCATCTGTACGAACCAGGGTAAGACAGCCATGTAGAGGGCAAAGGGCGAGAACTGAAAAATAGACTGGGGGACACTTTTTGTCCGATCATGGGTGTTCGTTTTGCTATTCTTCTATAGCCAGATTTTTTAACACTCTGAAATTGAGGATCAGACAAATGTGTATCGATGATTTTGCAAATAGATGAGAAATCGGTACTGTAAGGGGTTGTAAAGATAATAGGATTGGGAGCAGATTTGGATTTGTCAATCTCTGTTTTAGACTTTTTAAAGGTTTTAATGGATTTCTCAGCTTGTTGAGAACTATGTAGTATGTCCAATCGTGTCCTACCAGAAGCAATTATTTAAGCAGATGCCGACATAATAGATGCATTTGTTGCACGGTCATGCATGTAGCCAGATCTTTTACTTCTTTCACTAATAATACCACTTTTTTCCATTAAACAATACATTAATTGTAATACCACATATGTGGTATATCTGGTTTCATGCATGACCTGTCGCTTACAATATGTCGGCTGTACGACTAATCCATTGAAGGTAAGACTTCGCAAGCATCTGTCAGATATCCCTCACTTTTGTCCCAAAAAGTCTCGGCAGTATCAAAGCATAGCGCTGAGGTACATCAAGGCAGTTTTTCTTATTTCCAGTTTACCGCTATTGAAAGGGTTAATCCATCAAGGAGAGGTGGAGACCATAGACAGAAACTTCTGAACAGAGAAATATTTTGGATTTTGAAACTCTGTACCCGTGTACCGCTCGGCTTAAAAAAATGCCTGGATGTCATACTTCATTATTAAGTGATTATATTTTTCTCCCATTATTATATATATATTTATCCATACTCGTTAACTAGGCTATATTGTTGCCTTGAGTAGCATTTGTTTACTTTCCATCAGTCCGGCTGGGTTCAACACACTTTTTTATTTCTGTATCTTTTTTTTCCCCCCTGCTTAGTTTTTTCTATTGGTCTCCCTCCAGTGATACACTTTCTTTCTTGCCAGCGCATTACATATATATGTATATATTTTCTTAAGTGAAAAAGAAATGTTTTCATACATATGTATAGATATTATACAAATTCTCTTCTTTATCATATATATCTGGCATGTACAATTTGTGTTACTTGTCTCCATACGTTTTTTGGTTTTAATCCATTCCTCTTACATGTATTGCTTTTTAACATGGCTATAATACCATCTGCCTATGTATTTTAGATTTTGTGATCAACGTGAAGTTTGGAAGGAGTTAAATATCACCTGACCACAGCTGTGCTCAGATGGGATTGCTCCACCTATATATACCCATGTTTCCCTTCTATATGATGTATGACTAAGAGCGCTTGACGCTTGAAACGCGTCACTTCCATTTTGTTCCTGTTTACGTCCTACAAATAAACAGATTTTATTTGCATCAAGAGCTGGATCCTACCTTCTTGTTTTTACATATATTACAAATATACATATAATGTTGTTTTCTATATTATATAAAATGTTTTTGCTAATAACATTGTAAATGAAGGTCTCCTTTATAAACATATCTTTAGTGGTGTTCTTTTTTATTTTGTAACAGTTAATACATCCATTTCTATTGGCATTTTCAAAATGTTATGGCAAATCCTAAGGGAAAAAAGCCCCATACCTAGAACATCCGGCAATTAAAAACGGCAAAAACACTACAAAAATATCTAAAACCAAAATGCTGTGCATGAGAAATTTCCAGTATTTTACTATGGCCCTTCAAGAAAATCTGGCCACACTAGTTTGGTACAAAAGGAAGCATATGAAACTGGTCTAAAAAAGTTAAAGGAAATGTACATTATACATTAGACTACCATAGTTTGTTATTTTATTCTATTTCTGATTTATTTTATTCTATTTCTGTAGTGTCTTATTTATTCTCTATCCTCTATGGGGTCCGCCATCTTGCCTGAGCTGCTACTCTGCTCTATTAACAGCAGTACACAGATGCTTTATAACAGCCACATGGACATAGGAAACTGTATCCATTGTCTATGGTCAGTGGTGGATCCTGTGTTATCTGCCTCCAGCTTTATAACTTTTTACCTTTTAGATAAGATTTTACCTTTCATTGTAATTCTGTCTGTGATAATATTTAGATGTCTAGAGGCATCTCAATATTTTCTCTACAAAAGAGGAAGTGCCAGCCTATTGTGAGCTCAGTGGTCACTCTAAAAACTTTTTTTTTTGTTTCTGTTTTTTTTTATATCGATATTGATGGATGGAAAATTGGAAGAAAAAAATGTTTAATTTAAAAAATGAATCAATTGGTTCCTTTTTAACGATTCACTAATATTCTCTTTCCATGGTAAAATACCTCCCTTCTATAAACCAGAGTGAGGAACCACTGATGTCCTCCCCCCCCCCCCACATGCTAAACACTTAGCTACATCTCTGGACAAGGGTGGCAGTAATGTTTTTGGTTTATTGGCTGGCTGTTTAAGAACCTATGTAATAAGCCTTATCATAAATTCAGTGAAAAACACCCTAAAAGCCAGCCACACTTCTGGGAATGCATATGGAGATTTCTTTAACAAATATAACATTTATGTTAGGGTGGGTTCACACTGTATTTATGCAGTACATCAAAATTTACTGTCAGCATCTCACAAGAAAAAAGGGGAAGCCAATGTATACTGTGGTATATTGCTTCAGACCCCATTGATATCAATCTCCACAATGTAATCACCTACAGACTAAGTTTGGGTCACTTTCTGCTGGTTTAGGCTAATTTAACACCGCAGCAGATCCCACTATTGCCTTACTTGTCCATGAACTGGCTGGTACTGCATTATTTCACTACTCATTTTGCTCAAGTACCGATGGAGGAAGTGGAGTAACACATGGTTGCTATATTAGACTACGAATAATGTGTTTGTTGTCTGTACTCAAAAACTTTATGGGAGCCTATACACAATATGGTATAATATTTTTAAACAAGACTTTCTTAATTTTTATTTAGCACGTAAAAAAGTTAAGGGAAATTCCCATCTGGCCATTTATACCATATCTATAATATCTGCTCTAAATATCTGTTAGGGGAAGGGCCCATCTTGAGATTGAGCGTCCCCGACCCTCTACAGGCAGCCTAGGGCCTCTGGAGCTGATTGGGAAGCCAAAAACAACCTAAGGGTACGTTCACAAGGGTGGGTAACCTGTATGTTTCCTGACATGGAATTTCTGCAGTAGACCCCATTGAGGACAATGTAATCTGCTGCAGATTGTCGGTTGCAGAGATTCCACTGCAGTAGCTTTTGAAAACTCAAACCCACAGCAGAAAATTCAAACTGCATCGGTAAGCGTGTCGGTAACCTGCTTGATAGCAGCCAGTACTCACCCGCTGTGAAATGAGTGTAGCGCATGCGCTTGCTCCATAGACAGTAAACACAATGTAATGTAAATGTACGATGCTATACGCCAAGGACTATTTTCATTATACTGATGTCAGTACAATACATGTGAACTGCATAGAGCTACTAAGGATTCTGGGGGGCATCCATTTATAAATTAGTTGGACATTTTTTGACTATGTTTTAAATATATTGTACTATATAAAAAAGTTTTCATCTACATTCTGTATATTTTAAGACAATCAACAATCCTGTACATGAATAGTAAGAGTGATTCCACATTGCACATTCTGACTATGATCGTATGGGAAGTATACATTTTGTGCCTTCTCTTTCACTTAGTGATTGAATTTGTAAAGAAAGTGGCATTAAATGTTTGCTATGGACTGCTGGCTTAGAGAAACATCAGAAAAAAACCTCTTCCAATTCTGTTTTATAATTCCAGTGTATAAACCAAGATGACAGAAATTTGGCTCCGATCCTGTGTGAACAATTTTGTAATTCATAAAAATATGGCTTTCAGATGCAAATAAAAATGTGAATCTAAATAAAGAAAAATGTACATGTGACGAACATATCAGATTACACCAATCTAACATCATTTCTACTGCTTTCCAAATGATACTATAATTAAATGGAAGGTAGGAGATATACTGTATAGTGTATACTACTACTAAAATTTCTGAATTAAGAATTTACCATTAAAGGGAAACTGACAGCAGGATCACCTGCACTAACCTAAACATACAGGTAGATAATGCTGGTCAGGAGATATTCATATTGTTGCTAATATGGTAATTTCTTCTTCTTTGCACTGGAGGCGGTCTGCTGCTGTATGTGCAAAGCTTTCTCCTGCCTGCTCCGGTGATAACCCTAACCACTTTATCTGGTAATTCCACCCCCTTCATGGACCTGCTGAGGCAGAGGGATGAATATTTATGAAGCGGCCCTGGGCCTATTTACATGATGGGCATAATTGACGTCAGGCTATACTGGTGGAAGTGGAAGCAAATTAGGTGTCTCACTTTCCCAGCCTCCCCCTCTCCCCCAGGTGCCCCATTTTACCAGCTGCTCCCTCTCAATAGGTGCTTCACTTTACCAGCTGCCCTTTCCCAATAGGTTCTTCACTTTAGAACTTCCCCCTCCCAAAAGTTACTTCTCTTCCCAGCTGTCCCTTCCCAACATGTTCTTCACTTGTTAGCTCTCAATAAAACCTTCACTTTCCCAGTGGCCCCCTCTGAGTAGGTTCTTAACTTTTCTAGCTGCTTCTACCCAACACATTCTTCACTCTCTCATCTGCCCCCTCCCATTTGGTCATTCAGTTTTCCACCTGCCCTCTCTCCCTCCAGGTGTTGTACAGTCCCTGTTGCCCCCTTCTAAGTGAGTTCATCACAATTCCTACTGACCCCTTCCCACCAGGTACCTGACTGATACACACAGCAAATCACATAAAAATCTATGGGAGACAGATTCTTCAAAGTCAGGGGCAAGAAAAGTGGTCTGGGTATACAAATCCGCTTTTTACCCCTGCTCAAGATAACATTAAAATGTAACTTAATATTGTAAATATTTAGAGCCAAAAAAGGGGTTAAAAACTCAGCACTATTCACTATAAAGTATTTGGCCCAGATTTATCAAAATGTGTGAGAAAAGAACTGGAATGATTTTCCCATAGCAGCCAATCACAGCTGAGCAGTCCTCTCTTAACGAGCTCTGGTAAAGTGAAAGCTGAACTGTGATTGGCTGTGGTTTGGAAATTACTCCAGTGTTTCTCTCACACAGTTTGATAAATCTGGGCCTTTATTTATACCTTGTCACTATACAAGCATATATACTGTGTATAAACTGAAACCCTGAACATACCTGCAGTGTGTGTCAGGGAAAATAGTATATTATTCTGATGTTAAAAAAATACACTACAGTGCCCCTCCGAACATGTTTCCTCGCCTAAGTGACATCCTCAGAGGTTATGGGGCAATGACAAATTGTACGTACGTGTAAAATGCTTCTATACGTTTATGTGCTTAATGTTTTTAAAGGGATACTCTGGAGGTTTTCAAATCAAATGGTGGCAGAATTGTAAATTATGTCTTTTTGAAAATCTTAAGCCTTCTAGTACGGTATGCTCCAGAGGAAGATGTTTAGTTCTTTTCAGTTTGACCACAGTGCTCTCTACTGCCATCTTTTTCCATGTCACAAACTCTCTAGAGCGGGAAACAATTCTCATGGTAAACTTCTCCTGCTCTGGACAGTCCCTGACACAGACAGAGGTGTCAGCAGAGAGCACTGCGGTCAGACTGGAAAGAACTGCACAACTTCCTCTGGTGAATTTAGCAGCTGATAAATATTGAAATGATTAAGGCTTAAACATTATTTAAAATCTGTATAATTTTCTGGGACCAATTAATTTGAAAACATTCTTTTTCTTCTGGAGTACTCCTTTAGGCAAAATTTCTACTTGTTTTTTTTGTGGCCCCAAAAAACACCAGAAAAAAATGTGTTCAGCATTTTTTTCTTGTTTTTTTTCCTGACATCCAATAAGAGCTGTGATTGGCTGCCACCATCCGGCCAATCCCCACTCTGGGCGGAAAATATGAATGAGTGATGTGAATTTCTATTCACATCACTGGCCGGCCGGAGTACAGAGCAGAGTTGCGGAGCGCAGGAGAAAGCCGCTCCACATCTCTGCAATAGATAGGACAATCGCTTCGGGCGTGAGGACAATCGCGGGAGTGATACCCGCTGTGATCTGTCCTTAATTGCAGGTACTACTACTCCCAACATGGCGCACACTCTGCTCCATGCTGGGAGCTGTAGTACCTGCATTAATAGACAGATCGCAGCAAGTGTAACTTCTGACACCTGTTGCGATCTGTCTATTAATGCAGGTACTACAGCTCCCAGCATGGAGCAGAGTGTGCTCCATGTTTGGAATAGTAGTACCTGCAGTTAAGGAAAGATCACAGCGGATGTCACTTCTGACACTCGCTGTGATCCTCCTGTATAATCTATACAGGCGGCCGGGCGCTCTTCTATGGTCCCCTGCACTGACGTATATATACACCTATTCATATTTCCCACAGAGAGCTGTGATTGGCTGGAACCATCTGGCCAATCACAGCTCTCTGCGGGAAATATGAATAGGTGTATGTATATGGCTGTGCAGGGGACCATAGAAGAGCGGCCATCCGCATCTAAACATTATACAGGAGGATCGCAACAGACCTGGGGCGATCTGTCAATTAATAAAGGAACTACTACTCCCATCATGGAACAGTGTGTTCCATGCTGGGAATAGTAGTAGTACCTAAAAAAAATTAAAAATAAGGAAATAAAAGTGAAAAACACACACACACACATTACATTTTTATTATTGTCTGCTACATTTTTTGTTCTATGCCCGCACACAAGAATTGATCCCTGTTTTATAAATTAATAAAAAATGTTGTTATAAAAAAGATAAATTTCGTTAGATACTATTTTTTCCATCACTACTATATCTTTTTTTTTTTGTTTAACAGTACCCTACGAAATTTTATTAAAAAAGGTATCTTCATAACTTTTTTGGATCGCTGAAGTCCAAAAAAGAATAAAAACCGTCTGCAAAAACGCCAAAGTTAAAACCCACATGTTGTCTTTCTTGGCGTTTTTTTACTCCCATAGACTTTTTGGGGAGAAAAGTGCCACGATTTTGACTAAAAATACGCCAGTGGCTCAACATGCTGCGAATTTTGAAAACCAAGGAGCTGAAAAACGGCAAAAAAGTAAAAATTAAAAATTAAATTTAAAAACGCCAAAAGGATGAAAAAAATGGCTAAATGAAAAACGCCAAGTGGAAAAATTATTTAGTGATTTCTCATTGATTTACAGCTAACATCTGGCCGCAGCGTTTTTTGGCCAAAAAAACGCCATGCGGCAGATTTGGCATTTTTCTCTGTGTTAAAAAAAAACAAAAAAAAAGTAGAAACTTAGCCTGAATGTGCTTAACACCTTAAGGATTCAGCCCATTTGGGCCTTAAGGACTTTATTTTTACGTTTTCATTTTTTCCTCCTTGCCTTCAAAAAATCATAACTCTTTTATATTTTCATCCACGGACTAGTATGAGGGCTCATTTTTTGTGCGACCAGTTGTCTGTTGTAATGCCATCACTCACTTTACCATTAAATGTATGGCACAACCAAAAAAATACTATTTGTGTGGGGAAATTAAAAAGAAAACCGCAATTTTGCAAATTTTGGAAGGTTTCGTTTTCACACCGTACAATTTACGGTAAAAATTACATGTGTTCTTTATTCTTTGTGTCAATACGATTAAAATGATACCCATGATAACATACTTTTCTATTACTGTTGCGCTTAAAAAAATCGCAAACTGTTTAACCAAATTAGTATGTTTAAAATCCCCCATTTTGAAGACCTATAACTTTTTCATTTTTCTGTATAATTGGCGGTATGAGGGCTCATTTTTTGCACAGTGATCTGTACTTTTTATTGATACCATATTTGCTTATAGAAAACTTTTAATACATTTTTATAAAAATTTTTGGGAATAAAATGTTATAAAAGAGCAGCTATTTTAGACTTTTTCTTTCTGTTCACGCCGTTCACCGTATGGTATTATTAACATTTTATTTTATTATTTCAGATATTTATGCACGCGGCGATACTAAATATGTATATAAATATTTTTTTTACACTTTTTGGGGGTGAAATAGAGAAAATGGGACAATTCACGTTTTTACTGGGGGAGGTGTTTTTTATAGCAATCATTCGATTGCTAATACTGTTCAGTGCTATGCATAGGACATAGCACTGATCAGTATTATCGGTCATCTTCTGCTCTGGTCTGCTCGATCGCAGACCGGAGCAGAAGACCTGTGGAAGGCAGCAGAGGCAGGTGAGGAGACCTCCGGCTGCCATGCTGGATGATCGGATCACCGCGGCAGCGCTGTGGGCGATCCGATCATCCATTTTAGTGACTGCAATGCTGCAGATGCCATGATCTGTATTGATCACGGCATCTGAGGGGTTAATGGCAGACATCCGCGCGATCGCAGATGTCCGCCATTACCGGCAGGTCCCTGGCTGCTATCAGCAACCGGGACCTGCCGCGCATGTCCCGAGCATCGCTCCGATGCTCGTGGTTATGTATAGGACGTGAATGTACGTCCTGGTGCGTTAAGTACCAGCTCACCAGGATGTACATTTACGTCCGACGTCGTTAAAGGGTTAAAGCATATATGTGTACTGTTTTCCATACATATGTGCATATAACATGGTCCCTAAAAAACAGGATAAGAGATGGCTTTTCTATATGGGGGTGAAATAGAGAAAATGGGACAATTCACGTTTTTACTGGGGGAGGTGTTTTTTATAGCAATCATTCGATTGCTAATACTGTTTAGTGCTATGCATAGGACATAGCACTGATCAATATTATCGGTCATCTTCTGCTCTGGTCTGCTCGATCGCAGACCAGAGCAGAAGACCTGTGGAAGGCAGCAGAGGCAGGTGAGGAGACCTCCGGCTGCCATGCTGGATGATCGGATCACTGCGGCAGCGCTGTGGACGATCCGATCATCCATTTTAGTGACTGCAATGCTGCAGATGCCATGATCTGTATTGATCACGGCATCTGAGGGGTTAATGGCAGACATCCGCGCGATCGCAGATGTCCGCCATTACCGGCAGGTCCCTGGCTGCTATCAGCAACCGGGACCTGCCGCGCATGTCCCAAGCATCGCTCCGATGCTCGTGGTTATGTATAGAACGTAAATGTACGTCCTGGTGCGTTAAGTACCAGCTCACCAGGATGTACATTTACGTCCGACGTCGTTAAAGGGTTAAAGCATATATGTGTACTGTTTTCGATACATATGTGCATATAACATGGTCCCTAAAAAACAGGATAAGAGATGGCTTTTCTATATGATTCCAGGTTTTGTAAATAGCTAAAAAAAAAAAAAAAAACTGTGCAAAACATCTAAAGAGTTTAACCCTTGATTGGACAAGTCAGGATGTTGCATTAATACTGTGGAACATTCTATAGATAAAAAATAGAACACAAAAAAGACGTGTATTACTTTATTCGTGCAATATAAATATATGTGGCAACTCATAAGTAAGTAATTGACTACTGCTATATAAGACTATACATCTGCACATGCACTCAAAACCTATGAACAACAGGACTATCCTGGAATTAACCTCCTGCATATAATGTGTTGTGTTTAGCACTTTTTTTTGCATCTGATCTATGCAGCAGTTTTATCACTAAAATTATTTTAGAATCCTGCCTTTTCATGAATCCCCAGGGTGTGCAGAAAGAAGGGGTGGAGTCTTAACACTGCCATTTCTCTAATGAGATTACTTAGTGATCTATCTATCTATCTATCTCCTGGATAAACTCCAACAGAGACTAATAAGTGGGTTGGCATCAGTTCACACAATGTGCAGTTTTGATGCGTTTTCCTATTCAAAGTGTTTTTAAATTAGAAAGATTGTCAAAAAATGAGGCAAAAATGATTAACCTATAATCACATATTTGTAGGGTTTTTACAGCATTTTGGCCATACGTTATCCCAGAGTTATCAGCATTCAGAGACTCTAACCATGTGTGCACCGCAATAGAGTCTATTAATAATATCTATTTCAGCAAATGTGTGGTGAGACAGTTCTGGAATAATTTGCTGCACCCCTACATTAACTCTCATGCGGCATGCACAAAATTTTTGAAAGTGCTCAGCTGGGAGCAGAGACCTAAGGCCAGGGGCGGACATATCACATGTGCAACATGTTCAACTGCACAGGGGCCCAGCGTGAGAGGGGGCCCGTCAGCGGCAGGCCCCCTCTCATGCTGGGCCGGCTCTACCATGGGACCTGAATGATGCAGGCGGCATTTGTATCTCTCAGGCAGGGCCGCCATCAGGGGGGTACAGCCAGTACTCCAGTAAGGGGCCCCATCTCCAAGGGGGGGCCGGGCCCCTGCTGCACCCCCCTGCAGCAGCCCCAGCACAGAATACTGCTGTTTAAGCAGCAGCCTCCTGCTTTCACTGGCAGCTGCAAAATACTTCCTGCCATCTGTCCTCTCCTCCCTGGATAAGCTTCTTACAGACAACAGCAGCACAATGGAGCGATAACTGCCGAACATCGGGCCGTGTATGGGAGGCAGAGGACCTTTGGTGATGTCATTACCATGTGATCAGTCACATGGGTGGGAGGAGCCTGACTACTATGCAATGGAGGCCCAGGAAGAAGTTCCTGTATAGGGGAATATGTATCATGTGAAGGTAACTTATACTACATACTCACACACAAATTACTATGTCTGTGTTTTCTAAACAGTGTGCCTCCAGCTGTTACAAAACTACAACTCCCAGTACGCCCAGAAAGCCAACAGCTGTCTGGGCATGCTGGGAGTTGTAGTTTTGCAACAGCTGGAGATACATTGTTTTGAAAACACTGCACTATATAATTCCCACACACTGCATTTAACACACCCACCACATTTATTGATTTAAGAATCAATAAATAAATGTCCAAACTATTCCAATATAACGTTAATTATCCCACACGGTCAATGGCATAATTGTTAAAAAATGCCAAAGTCCACAATTGCAAATTTTTAGTAATTTCGTATACCATAAAAAATTTATTTAAAAAAAGCGATCGAAAAGTCGCATCAAAACAAAAATGGTACCAGTAAAAACTACAGATCAAAGCGCAAAAGATGAGCCCTCATACATCCCAGTATATGGGAAAATGCTAAAGTTATAGGGGTCAGAAGAGGAGGATTTTAAGTATACTACTTTTTGTATAAACGGAAGCCCCCAAAAGTTGCAAAATGGCGTTTTTTTTTACTGTGTATTTCATGGTAGCATGATTGATGCCATTACAAAGTAAAATTGGTGGCACAAAAAGCAACAAGCCTCATATAGGTCTGAAAGTGTAAAATGAAAAGTATTCTGGCTGTAATGCACAAGTGGTATAAATATCATGGTCGCAGCCGTCACAATCATGACTGAGCCCCCTGTGACCGGCCACCACTGCTGCCACAATATCTGGCTGATCTGCCGGCGACTGTAACTGTAAGGGTAAAACTCCAAAACAAAGTACCTACACAAAACAAAAAAAGGGTCCACATATCGCTAAAAGTTTATTTTGTTAACACCAACCAAATTAAAAACATGTATATGAGGCATCAGGAGAAAACCACAAGTAAGCACAGAGGCCACAACACACATGAAATTCAGAGATAATGGGGGAGGTTTATCAAATCCTGTGCAGAGGGAAAGTGGAGCAGTTGCCCATAGCAACCAGATTGTTCCTTTTTTTTTTTTAAAGGCATCTGAAAAATTAAAGAAGCGATCTACAACTACTCCACTTTCCCTCTGCACAGGATCTGATAATTCTTCCCCATTATCTCTGAATAAAATGGCAGGGGGGGAACAGTCGGGGGGCATAAAGTGGCAGGGGGGGACCGGGGGGGGGATAAAGTGGCAGGGGGGGATCGGGGGGGGGGGGATAAAGTGGCAAGGGGGATGGGGGGGAATAAAGTGGCAGGGGGGGATCGGGGGGGGGGGGGAAATAAAGTGGCAGGGGGATCAGAGGGGGTATAAAGTGGCAGGGGGGATCAGAGGGGGGGATAAAGTGGCAGGGGGTGGGATCAGAGGGGGGGGGAATAAAGTGGCAGGAGGGACCATAGAGTGGAAATAAAGTGGCATGGGGAGGATCAGGGGGGTGGCAAATGATATAGCACAGTGGGGAGTGGTTGAAATGGCACAGGGCGTTGATCAAGGGGGAGAATGCATGGGGGTAGCAGCCCAATTTGTAATGCTGATACTGGTATCATGTTATACGTCATAGGACATGCAACGCGATATGTGCAATTGGCGGTACTGTGAGGGGTGTCCAGGGGGCCCAGGCCTGAGCTGTGTAAGGGGCCCCAAAATTTCTGATGGCAGCCCTGCTCTCGTGTCCCGACGCCTGGGACATGCAGTCCCGGGGCGCCGGGCAGGAGATTTCTGCCAATAGCTACTTACATCTGCCTGCGGGTCACGGGATGCGGGTACTTCCTGGCGGAGGTGCGCATAGTGACGTCATTGCAAGCGCAGCGCTGCGCCGCTACACCGACTTCCTGCACGGCACACATCACTTATAGCGCACACCTCCAAGAAGTCCCCGCATCCCGTGACCCGCCGGCAGATGTAAATATGCTGCCAGTGCCTGATGTGGGGGCTCTAAATATCTGCTGCCTAAAGGGGATTTAAAGCTATGCTGCCTAAAGGGGGTCTCTAAATCTACAACATAGATTTAGAGCCCCCCTTTAGGCAGCATAGATTTAGAGCCCCCCTTTAGGCAGCATAGATTTAGAGCCCCCCTTTAGGCAGCATAGCTTAAAGGGGGGCTCTAAATCTATGCTGCCTAAAGGGGGCTCTAAATCTATGCTGCCTAAAGGGGGGCTCTAAATCTATTCTGCCTAAAGGGGGGCTCTAAATTTATGCTACCTAAAGGGGGGCTCTAAATCTTTGCTGCCTAAAGGGGGGCTCTAAAACTATGCTGGCTAAAGGGGGGCTCTAAATCTATGCTGTAGATATAGGGCTCCCCTTTAGGCAGCATAGATTTAGATCCCCTTTGGGCAGCATAGATCTAGATCCCCTTTAGGCAGCAGAGCCTAAAGGGGGATCTAAATCTATGCTGCCTAAAGGGGGGGGGGCTCTAAATCTATGCTGCTTAAAGGGGGATCTAAATCTATGCTGCCTAAAGGGGGGCTCTAAATCTATGTTGCCTAAAGGGGATCTAAATCTATGCTGTCTAAAAGGGGATCTAAATCTATGCTGCCTAAAGGGGAGCCCTATATCTACAGCATAGATTTAGAGCCCCCCTTTAGGCAGCATAGATTTAGAGCCCCCCTTTGTGCAGCATAGATTTATTTGCATTTATATGTTCATCTGTGTTGGGGGGTGGGGGGGGGGGGGGCAGGCACATTTTTTGCACAGGGGCCCTCTGCTGTCTGTGTCCGCCCCTGCCTAAGGCTATATTCACACGGCAGAATTTCTGCATATCCGCATCAATTCCACAACCTTTCATTTGGTTGGTTTCTGACTTGTACGGATTTTGTGTGAAATCGGTACGGATTCCGTGCGGAATCCATACGAAATCTGCAAACGGAAATTCTGAAGTGTGAATAGAAGTACGTAATCTCAGTGAAGTCTATTGGGCTTTAATTTGATAATTCTATACATTCTACACTATAGAATGTCCGCACAAAGAATCTCTGTGCGGACATTCTGGACACTGGGGTGCGCCGCCATAATATGCTGGCGCTAGGATCGCACAGGAATGTGCCCTCTCATAGACCAGGGGTTCTCAACGGGTGGTACGCGTACCCCTAGGGGTATGCCACGGGTTGTGCGGTGGTACGCCAATGTGCTGACAAATACCATGCCATGTATTGGCCAGTATTTGTCAGCACACAGCGGAGAATGGTCGTGGCAACTCTCTGTATAGTATCGCTGCAGGAGCTCAGCCGCGGCTACTGTACAGGAGCTGCTTGGTTGCTGGGGAGACGTGTGACTTCCCCTGACGTTGCGCGGATGTTGGGCGGATGTGCAGGAGGATGTCACACGTAAGTGCGGCTCCGCCGAAGGGGACTCTGAGACACGCTGTATACCCGGACAGGCCACATGAGATGTGCTGTATTCCAGAACAAGTTAAAAATAAGTGTATGGGAGGGAGAGTTTTTGTATGTGTGTGTATATATATATATCTATATATATATATATATATATTATCCCACGGGGATCGGAGGGGGGTGATGATGTGGGGATGGGGGGTGGGGTGAGGAATAATGGTGCAAGGGCATTAAGATGGAGGGGGGAGGGATAATGGCAAAAGGGAAACAGAGGGAGGGGGGAATAATGGCACAAGGGGATTAATAGGGGGGGGGGGGGTGATGGTTATCCCCCTCCATCTTAATCCCCTTGTGCCATTATTCCCCCCTCCATCTTAATCTCCTTGTGCCATTATTATCCGGTATGGCACAAGGGGATTAAGATGGCACGAGGGGGTTAGAGGGAGGGGGAATAATGGCGCAAGGGGATTAAGATGGAGGGGGGAGGGATAATCATTACTCGCCCCCCCTCCATATTAATCCCCTTGTGTCATTCCCCCCCCTTCATCTTAATCCCCTTGTGCCATAATCCCCCCTCCCTCTAATCCCCTTGTGCCATCTTAATCCCCTTCCCCTTATGCCATTATTATCCGATATGGCAAAAGGGGATCAGAGGAAGGGGGGAATAATGGAGCAAGGGGATCAGAGGGAGGGGGGAATAATGGCACAAGAGATTAAGATGGATGGGGGAGGGATAATCATTACTCGCTCTCCCCCCCCCCCCCCCCGTTCCATATTAATACCCTTGTGCCATTATTCTGCCCCCACCTCTGATCCCTGTTTGCCTTATTGGATAATAATGACACAAGGGGAATAAGATGGAGGGAAGAATAATGGCACAAGGGGATTAATATGGAACCGGGGGGGGGCGGGGGGTGGAGGGCGAGTAATGATTATCCCTCCCCCATCCATCTTAGTCTCTTGTGCCATTATTCCCCCCACCCTCTGATCCCCTTGCTCCATTATTTCCCCCTTCCTCTGATCCCCTTTTAACATATCGGATAATAATGGCATAAGGGGATTAAGATGGCACAAGGGGATTAGAGGGAGGGGGAATTATGGCACAAGGGGATTAAGATGAGGGGGGGGGGAATGGCACAAGGGGATTAATATGGAGGGGGGGGGCAAGTAATGATTATCCCTTCCCCTCCATCTTAATCCCCTTGTGCCATTATTCCCCCCTCCATCTTAATCCCCTTGTGCTGTTATTCCCCCTCCCTCTAATCCCCTCGTGCCATCTTAATCCCATTGTGCCATACCGGATAATAATGGCACAAGGGGATTAGGATGGAGGGGGGAATAATGGCACAAGGGGACATATTATCACCCTTTGGGGGTACAGTCGCGAAAAAGGTCTAGAACCATTGTCATAGACGGCTATGCATATCGTGCAGACTCCGCACAAAGAATGTGCTCATTCTTTGTGTGGACACGGAAATTTGGATTTCTGTGCCATGTGCCGTGTGCACAGTGCAGCAGAATCTCGTTGAATTCAAAGGGACTTTGCTGCTCTGAAATCTCTGTACTGGATTCCAATGCCTTAGACTATGTTCATATAGTAAAATAGTAACATAGTTTGTAAGGTTGAAAAAAGACAAGAGTCCATCGAGTTCAACCAATAACCCTACTGTGTTCACACTACGGAATGTCTGCACAGAAAATCTCAGTGCGGACATTCTGCAAACTGCTGATGCCAACATAAATATGCCGGCTCTGGGACCACACAGGAATGCGCAGTCTTATAGACGACTATTAATTCCGTGTGTTCATTCTTTCTGCGGACAGAGAAAACAGAATTTCTAGTCCAAAAAGATCTGGCATGGAAATTCCACAGTGTGTACAGTGCAGCAGAATCCCGTTGAATACAATGGACTCTGCTGCAGCGGAAAATTATGACATGGGAACATGACCTCAGTGTTACTTAAAGGGGTATTCCAGGCCAGAACTTTTTTTTTATATATCAACTGGCTCCGGAAAGTTAAACAGATTTGTAAATTACTTCTATTAAAAAATCTTAATCCTTCCAATAGTTATTAGCTTTTGAAGTTGAGTTGTTGTTTTCTGTCTAACTGCTCTCTGATGACTCACGTCCTGGGAGCTGTGCAGTTCCTATGGGGATATTCTCCCATCATGCACAGCTCCCGGAATGTGACATCATCATTGAGCAGTTAAACAGAAAACTTCAGAAGCTAATAACTATTGGAAGGATTAAGATTTTTTAATAGAAGTAATTTACAAATCTGTTTAACTTTCCGGAGCCAGCTGATATATATATATATATATATATATATATATATATATATATATATATATATAAAGGTTTTGCCTGGAATACCCCTTTAACATGGGATAGGGGAGGAGAAATTTGCCAGCCCAAAGGTTTTCAGGGTTCTTTGTCTATTCCATCAGACAAAAGAAGCTTTAATCTTTTAGTTTTTACTGCACAGACAAGCAAATTGAAGGTACCAGCAGTCATAGGGCACTTTATTAAGGGTTACAACTGGTGACAGATTCCCTTTAATGTATATGAAGGTGCAAAATGTGAATATGCATGTGTGCAAAGTGTAAATAATGTGTATATGTGCAGAATGTATAATGTGATATTTTATATATGCACGTGTATATGAGGGATAGGAATAAAGGAGGGGCCCACATACATGTCCTGTTTTTAATTTACTTCAACTGAAGTAAGAACCATTCTATTGTATATTATTGGATTTTTTTTTTACAAAAATAATATGATTTTATGATATTTTTATATGATATATTTATGGAATTTAATACAATTTTAACTTGATACATTTAGTCTTGACACTATTGTTTGAATGTTCTTTGCCAGCAGTCTATTAGTTAAAGAAGGCAATGCTTAACATCTGGTGAACAGTTTCTCATTTCTGTGTTGGACAAGTCTGAATTTAGAAATAAGTTGCCAGTTGTTTACCTTTGTGCCAGTCTTTTATTTTCCCACCCATATATATAGACCCTGGCAACTCAATTGCAAATATGTTTCTTATAAAATGGAAGTAACCAACTTCCTCAAACCATATTCTGCTTCTGCATTGCTGCCATCCAATATTAAGTTCCCTATGGGATCCTTAAAAGCTAAACAATGGCCTGAAGGTCAGGGCATCATCTATGACATATACATGAGATACAGCATTTTGCCTTATTACTTCATTTCTGCTGAGTCACAGTTTCTTTTATTGGTTAAATAAAAAAAAAATTGTGCGTGTTTATGTTGGGCTGACATCACATTTCATTTTTATGCAAGCTTTATTTTATTACTTTTTTAAATATATGCTACATATTCCAGACCCCTAACCATGCCCACTTTCATATCAATGCTAGCCACACCACACTATAACAGTGTTAACACACTGTCAATTTTAATGGCAGTAATTATAGAAGTAGTGGAACTCCTAACTAATGTCATGATTTAGAAACATAAAAATGAGATTCAAGGCAAAGACTTGTCTTGCGTAAAGGCATTTTCCCTTGAGGTAACAAATTGTAAAATAAGTCATAGTGCTTTGAAAGTAAAAAAAAAATAAAGCATACTTACCTCCCTAATCCCCTGCTGCTGCTGCCCTCTTTTTCTCACTGCTTCTTCTGATGTTGCCAACTGGCAATAAATGCTCACTCACTAAAGGAGGTGGGTCACCGCTCTGGCCAGTGCAGAAAATAATGATGATATGTGTTACGCCGAGCGCTCCGCGTCCCTGCTCCTCCCCGGAGCGCTCGCGGCATTCTCCTCTCTGCAGCGCCCCGGTCAGACCCGTTGACTGGGAGCGCTGCACTGACACTGACGACGGGGATGTGATTCGCATAGCGGGACGCGCCCGCTCGCGAATCGCATCCCAAGCTACTTGCCTGTCCCGGTCCCTGGCTGTCCCGTTCTGGCACGCGCGGCTCCGCTCTCTAGGGCGCGCGCGTGCCAGCTCTCTGAGATTTAAAGGGCCAGTGCACCAATGATTGGTGCCTGGCCCAATTAGTCTATTAGCTTCCACCTGCTCCCTGCTCATATAACCTCACTTCCCCTTCCCAGCATTGCCGGATCTTTTTGCCTTGTGCCAAAGAAAGCGTTTAGTGTATGTCCCTAGCCTGTGTTCCAGACCTTCTGCTGTTGCCCCTGACTACGACCCTTGCTGCCTGCCCTGACCTTCTGCTACGTCCGAACCGCTTTGCGGCGGGCTCTGGTGAATACCAGTAGCAACTTAGAACCGGTCCACCGGTACGGTCCACGCCAATCCCTCTCTGACACAGAGGATCCACCTCCAGCCTGCCGAATCATAACAGTAGATCCGGCCATGGATCCCGCTGAGGTACCGCTGCCAAGTCTCGCTGACCTACCCATGGTGGTCGCCCAGCAATCCCAACAAATCGCCCAACAAGGACAGCAGCTGTCGCAGTTGACCGCCATGCTACAGCAACTTCTGCCACTGCTACAGCAGCAACCATCTCCTCCGCCAGCTCCTGCACCTCCTCCGCAGCGAGTGGCCGCTCCTAGCCTCCGCTTGTCTCTGCCGGACAAATTTGATGGGGACTCTAATCTCTGCCGTGATTTCCTGTCTCAATGTTCCCTACATTTGGAGATGTTGTCGGACCAATTTCCTACAGAACGGTCTAAGGTGGCTTTCGTAGTTAGTCTTCTGTCTGGAAAGGCCTTGTCTTGGGCCACACCGCTCTGGGACCGCAATGATCCTGCCACAGTCCAGTCCTTCTTCGATGAAGTCCGTAGTGTCTTCGAGGAGCCAGCCCGAGCCTCCTCTGCCGAGACTGCTTTGCTGAACCTAGTCCAAGTAACTTCTTCCGTAGGCGAATATGCCATCCAGTTTCGTACCCTTGCCTCAGAGCTAGCCTGGAACAATGAGGCCCTCTGTGCGACCTTCAAAAAAGGCTTATCCAGCAACATCAAAGATGTGATGGCAGCACGACAAATTTCAGCTAACCTGTCTGAACTTATCCTTTTGGCCACCCGCATCGACAAGTGTTTTTCTGAAAGACACCAGGAACTTCGCCAGGAAAAGGACCTTGATCTCTGGGCACCTCTCTCCCAGTATCCTTTGCAATCTACCCCTGTGCCTCCCGCCGAGGAGGCTATGCAAGTGGATCGGTCTCGCCTGACCCATGAAGAGAGGTCTCGTCGCAGAGATAAAAACTTTTGCCTGTACTGTGCTAGTACTGAACATTTCCTCGTGGACTGCCCTATTTGTCCTCCGCGTCTGGGAAACGCACGCACGCACCCTGTTCAAATGGGAGTGGCGTCCCTTGGTGTGAATTCTGCTTCTCCACGTCTCACTGTGCCCGTGCAGATTGCTCCTTCTGCCAACTCCTCCTTCTCAGCTGTGGCCTTCTTGGACTCTGGTTCTGCTGGAAATTTTATTCTGGCCTCTTTTGTTAATAGGTTCTGCATCCCATTGACCCGTTTCGTCAAGCCGCTCTACATTTCTTCGGTCAACGGAGTAAAATTGGACTGCACTGTGCGTTACCGCACAGAACCCCTGCTTATGAGCATTGGACTGCATCACGAGAAAATTTAATTTTTTGTTCTGCCCTACTGCACCTCTGAAGTCCTCCTTGATCTGCCATGGCTCCAACGTCATTCTCCCACCCTTGACTGGACCACCGGGGAGATCAAGAATTGGGGTCCTGCTTGTCACAAACGATGCCTCACATCTGCTCCTCATAGCCCCCTTCCTGGTAACACTCTGCCCCGTGACAAGCTTCACCCTCTCTCCCCCCTCCCCATTCCCACTTCTTCTGGATTGCCTTCCGATGATGTAGCTTCCCAGGACTTCTCTTTTTTCCGGAAGGAAACTCAAGAGTCGCCCCCTATGTTCTCGCCTCATTTGAAGGGACAAGGAGACAAAAAGAGGGGGAGACCTAAAGGGGGGGGGGGGGGTACTGTTACGCCGAGCGCTCTGGGTCCCTGCTCCTCCCCGGAGCGCTCGCGGCGTTCTCCTCCCTGCAGCGCCCCGGTCAGACCCGCTGACGGGGAGCGCTGCACTGACACTGACGACGGGGATGCGATTCGCATAGCGGGACGCGCCCGCTCGCGAAACGCATCCCAAGCTACTTGCCAGTCCCCGGCTGTCACATTCTGGCGCGCGCGGCTCCGCTCTCTAGGACGCGCGCGTGCCAGCTCTCTAAGATTTAAAGGGCCAGTGCACCAATGATTGGTGCCTGGCCCAATTAGTCTATTAGCTTCCACCTGCTCCCTGCTCATATAACCTCACTTCCCCTTCCCAGCATTTCCGGATCTTGTTGCCTTGTGCCAGAGAAAGCGTTTAGTGTATGTCCCTAGCCTGTGTTCCAGACCTTCTGCTGTTGCCCCTGACTACGACCCTTGCTGCCTGCCCTGACCTTCTGCTACGTCCGACCTTGCTCTTGCCTTGTCCTTTTGTACCACGCCTGTCTCAGCAGTCAGAGAGATTGAGCCGTTACCGGTGGATACGACCTGGTTGCTACCACCGCTGCAAGACCATCCCGCTTTGCGGCGGGCTCTGGTGAATACCAGTAGCAACTTAGAACCGGTCCACCGGTACGGTCCACGCCAATCCCTCTCTGACACAGAGGATCCACCTCCAGCCTGCCGAATCCTAACAATATGTCACTTACTGACATATTTTCCATATGGTTACAATGGGGGTAAAAGTCAGAGGAAAATTTATTCTAATAAAGAGACTATTAATAGACTCTAATAGACCATGAGTCAGTGATTCAACGGAATGCCTTGGATTTCTGCCATATCCATATGTCCTGTTTTAAACCAGACAGTCACTTTTAAAAAAAATCATTTTTAGGCTGTCCCTTCTTTTTATGATTTTGTCCCATTTTGATCGCATCAGCCACTGGTCACTGTCCTTGCCCATGCCGCCTGCCCTTCTAACGCTAGGTGGTGTTGCCTGGGGCTGGCGGAAGCAGTTATATACTCTGAGCAATGTTCTGATGGGAGACCTTGGGTCGTGGCATTTATGTGGTACACCTTTTCATGTCAAGATGCACAATCATAGTGGCATTGATTTTTTAATAGGGCATCATTGCACTGTGGCAACTTTTAACAGCATGTTCAGAAATAGCTTATTTCTTTTCACTCTATTTCACAGGCTAAGGCACACAGTGATGTCATAGTTCAGGGATAATGTACACAGTGATGTCGCAGAGTACAGGCAGGGCGTAGCTATAGGGGTGCAGAGGTAGCAGTAGCACCAGGGCCCTGGTGCCTAAGGAGGCCCCAAAGCACACCTGCCCCATAAGAGACCAGTAAAATAATTGCCACATGGGGCCCTGTAACAGCTTTTGTGGCCCAGAAGCTACTAGTGAAAACTCAGATTACAAGGGTAATGCTCACATTTCTATTACATGGTTCATGGATAATGGAGTCAGTGATGCAGTAATAATGTGCACAGTCATGGATAAGGGTAAGATAAGGATCACGCAGTGACATCACAATATATTGACACATATATTGACACAAAGTACATGTTACGCCGAGCGCTCCGGGTCCCTGCTCCTCCCCGGAGCGCTCATGGCGTCTCTCTCCCTGCAGCGCCCCGGTCAGACCCGCTGACCGGGAGCGCTGCACTGACATTGCCGGCGGGGATGCGATTCGCATAGCGGGACGTGCCCGCTCGCGAATCGCATCCCAAGTCACTTACCCGTCCCGGTCCCCGGCTGTCATGTGCTGACGCGCGCGGCTCCGCTCTCTAGGGCGCGCGCGCGCCATCTCTCTGAGTCTTAAAGGGCCAGTGCACCAATGATTGGTGCCTGGCCCAATTAGCTTAATTAAGCTTCCACCTGCTCCCTGGCTATATCACCTCACTTCCCCTGCACTCCCTTGCCGGATCTTGTTGCCTTGTGCCAGTGAAAGCGTTTAGTGTTGTCCAAAGCCTGTGTTACCAGATCTCCTGCTATCCATATTGACTACGAACCTTGCCGCCTGCCCCGACCTTCTGCTACGTCTGACCTTGCCTCTGCCTAGTCCTTCTGTCCCACGCCTTCTCAGCAGTCAGCGAGGTTGAGCCGTTGCTAGTGGATACGACTTGGTTGCTACCGCCACAGCAAGACCATCCCGCTTTGCGGCGGGCTCTGGTGAACATCAGTAGCCTCTTAGAACCGGTCCACCGGCACGGTCCACGTCAATCCCTCGCTGACACAGTGGATCCACAACCTGTAAGCCGAATCGTGACAGTACAGGCATAATATACTTGGTGATGTTACAACACAAGAATTATACCGTGGCGTATAGACTCATAGCTGGTGTATCTTTCTGGGACTTTAGGTGTCACATGACAGCCCTAAAGTTGCAAGTGAGGGCGCACCACCTGTACACCCCATAAATGTACAGCTGAGCCCCTCACAGCCCCTTGGCATCAATGGTGCTAGTCCTCAAAAGTAGCACATTTGTGTGCAAAATGACTGTTATTGAGCACACATCACCATTTGTGTGCAAAAATTTGCAACTTCTAAGGCTTTGCCCAACTGGTGCGGCTTGATAGATGTCCCCCATTGTGTTCAGGATAGAATGCAGTTTGTCTTCTAGATGATCCCTCTAAAAAACAATCCAGAAGACAAAATAAATTTTTTATCAAAATATGAAGAGCCAGTTGTAGCAAGAGAAAAGCCAGTGTAAGACTTGCAGGGCTGGCTTAACCCAATGATCTATAGGGACTGTAGCCCATGGGCCTCTACTTTTTGGGGAGCCTCCAAACATTTGCCAAATTCTTTTTTGTGGTCTGGTGGCCCTTGTTGATTTTGTTCCAGCCTCTGGGGTGGCTCTGGGCCTCGCAATGAAGGGGGCTGCAGTAGCTGCTGGTATTAAAAAGCTTTTTATATATTAAAATGGTACCAATAAAATCACTCAAAATATGTGACAAAAAAACTACCCTAATAATAATAATTCTAAATCATTTTAAACATTAGCATTTTTTTGTAATATGTATCAATCTGTTTATTCTAACTTTTATTTTAATGTTCCTGAAGAACAATATACATTTTTGTTATAGAAAGGCTGGTCCTATATACCATGCATTTGGTAAGTATTCAGACCCTTTCACTTTTTCACATTTTGCTGTATTAAAATAAAAAACACAGGTTTTCTCCAATTATTGAGCACTCAATACCCCATAATGACAATGGGAAAGCATAATTTTAAAAAATGCTTGCAAATTTATTAAAAAGGAAAAACAAAAATTTTGCATTTACATAAGCATTCAGACCCTTTTTTATAACAATTTAATTTTAGCTCTGGCTCCTCCCATTTCTCTTGATCATCTCTGAGATGTTTCTACACCTTCACTTGAGTCCCCTGTGGTAAATTCAGTTGATTGGACAGGATTTGGACCCAGCATTGGTCACTATGGCTAAGGTCCAAAGATCCTGTGTACAGATGGCAGAAACTTCCAGAAGGTCAACCATCACTGCAGCACTCCACCAATCTGGGCTTTATGGCAGAGTGGACAGAAAGAAGCAAGATTCTCTGGTCTGGTGAAACCAAGTTAAAACTCTTTGGCCTCAATTCTAAGTGTCCAGTCTGGAGTAAATCAGGCACTGCTCACCACCTGCCCAATACCATCACTACAGTATTTTTTAGTTGCTGGACAGGGAGACTGTTCCAGGTTGTGGGAAAGCTGAATGGAGCACAGTACAGAGACATTCTTAATGAAAACCTGGTCCAGACTGCTCTTGACCTCAGATTGTGCAAAAGGTTCACATTTCAACATGACAACAAGACAATGACAACACACAGCCAAGACAACACAGAAGTGACTTAGGGACCACTCTTTGAATGTCCCATCCAGAGCCCTGGCTGAAACAGTTCTAGGTCGTCAAAATAGGAAGATTTTAAACATACTAATTTGGTTAAAAAGTTTGCAATTTTTTTTAAGCACAGCAATAATAGAAAAGTATGTAATCATGGGTATCATTTTAATCATATTGACCCACAAAATAAAGAACACATGCAATTTTACCCGTAAATTATACGGCGTGAAAACGACACCTTTCAAAATTAGCAAAATTGCGGTTTTCTTTTTAATTTCCCCACACAAATAGTATTTTTTGGTACATTTTATGGTAAAATGAGTGATGACATTTTGCAGGACAACTGGTCGTGCAAAAAACAAGCCCTCATGCTAGTCTGTGGATTAAAATATAAAAGAGTTACAATTTTTTGAAGACGAGGAGGAAAAAATGAAAATGCAAAAATAAAATTGGCCTGGTCCTTAAGGTCAAAATGGACTTGGTCCTTAAGGGGTTAACTAAGTACTGAGTAATGAATCTGAAAACGTATGTCAATCAAATAATGTTGTTTTTCCCTTTTTAATAAATTAACAAATATTTCTAAAATTATGTTTTTACTTTGTCGTTATGGTCAGGTATTAGGTGCAGAATGATGGGGAAAACTTTATTCCAGCAGAAGGCCACAGCATAACAAAATGTGAAAAAGTCTTAATCATATTAGCGATGGTGATGTAAAGTACCCCCTTGTGCTCACCTTACAACTAAATGTGCTAATTGTGAAATAATAATATAATTTCCCACTACGAAATTATCTAACGATTTGGGCTGTAGATAAATGACAAAATTGCTACAGATTAGGTCATCCTTAAAAAGAGCCATGCAGACCACCCACATCTCTGTTTGTATATAGCTTTCTGGTGCTGAAAAAACACACGTTTGACAAAACGTTCACTTACATTGGAATCAGGAAAAGTAATTGAGAGACATAGGAAATTTAAACCAGGTATACTAACAAAATGATGTCAGAATCAGTTCTTTCTTTTCTGAAGAAAAATAATAATAGGCAGAGTAAAGACAGCTTCTGAATAGATAAAACTGGCTAAGGTCCCTTTCACACTGCCGGTATGCCCCATCAAATACGGCCGTCAAACTCCTTTTTTTTTTTGCAGTTTGACAGTCGTAATTTTGACGGGTCATAACGGCCCCCAATGGGGTCCATCGAGCGCCGTTATTTTTGGAGAGAATAGCCGGAGAAAAAGAAGGTGCAAACACTATTTTTTCTCTGGTTATTCTCGATCCTAAAATATGCTAGGCTATATTTACACACATTACTTTACACAGCGGTTTTCGCATAATTAGGAGTGAGGTCAAAACACAGAAAAAAAAGGTGTAAATCTTTTCATTATAGTTTTTCTCTGTATCAGTTGCACACCGGTTTCTGGTAAAACGTATAAAGCCCAAAATACTTGTGTCAATCTAGCCTGACACCTACATTGGTTTCTTCTACAGTACACAAAATAATCAACAGCATATTTGACTATTTACACTAACCCCATCAAGACGTGGCCCATATTGGCTTTCAGGACAATATCTTTTTAATTTCATTCAGGTCTTCATCATTCATCATTTCCATCAGCTAAACCATATGATTGAAGTTTTTTGAACATTGTAGTTTTCAATTGTCATGTCTGTATTGGCCTGTGTTCACACACAGCTATTGGTTTGCTTGTGTGTGAACAGTTTTATGTTCCCTGGTCAGGGAATAGTTATTAGCCTTTGGCTTGCTAGCCAATAGCTCCTTGGGTGTGTCTATTTAAAGTCAGCCCAGTCTAGCCTCTGGGCTGGTGATATTTCATTATATCCGGACTTGCTAATATGCTGAACATGCTGCATGGAGCTCTTGGTGAAACACTTATTATTTGAGCTTTTAATCTACGCTCTCTGTTTTAGCACGCACTTTGTATTTTCTTGTTTTACCCATGCTTAGGTGGCATGCTTATAGTAGATTTTAATCTGTGTTTGTATAGTCGGTTTTAGGATTTGTATATCTTTTCTGCTATGTGTCTGTTCACACTGTGTTTTCTCTTGTATCCGTTTATATGAAGTTTTGTGTTTTATATTTCTGTTTTCCTACTGGGCCAGCATCCTCTCCACACTGGTGAGTGCGCCACTGGCCAGTAGTCTATTTGGATTTATTATTATGGCTACTCCTTTAGTGGAGTGGAGTGTCCAGTTTGTTTGTCCAGTGTGAACAGTGTCCTATGTTAGATCCCTGTTACCGCTTCATGGGGACTCCGTGTCTACTGGAGGTGTTCAGTGGGATTGCTATTCCTGTCTTGTGTTCAGTGTGAACAGTGTTCTATAATTAGATCCTGTTGTATCCGGCATCCCTGTTACCTGTCCATAGGGACTCCGTGTCTACTGAAGGTTTTATGTGGAATTGTGAATATTCCTGTTTAGTGATAGATCCCGTTTACCTGTCCGTGGGGACTCAGAGGGAATTGTTATTCCTATGTCTACCAGAGCTTTTTCTAGGGGGATTAAGCTTATTCCTGTTTTGTTCTGGAGTACATTTAGACTCAACAGTTTTCCTGTCTGGTGTTTTGAACTCTATATGTTTATTAGTTCTTTATTCAGATCTTTGGAGTTCTGTTCATGAGCTTATCTATAGTGTCCTCTGTTCAGGACCACTAAGTCCTCTGTTCATGTCCGCTGATATAGTGTCCTCTGTACTAACTCTCTGATCTGTGTCCTCTGAACTTTATACTATAGAGTTCTATGTTCATGTTCCTGTTCTGATTTGTGACCAACTATTTATTTGTATGCGTTTTTATTGGGCCCCTGCACTTTAGTTCAGGGAGGGACTGGTGCCCAGTTGTCGATCCACCGTTTAGGGTGGATGGGTAAGTAGGTAGGGAGAGCGGTTTTAGGGTCAGTTTAGGGCTCACTTTCCCTGTCCCTTGGTCGGTCCCTGACATCAATATTGGGAAACATACAGTATAACTTAGTGATTAACTTTTATTAACTCTTTCTGGGGTAAGTTAAACACAACGGCAATTTATTACAGCCATGTTGGGGTACAGGCAGCTTTTTAAGCCCTTAAGGACATGACCCATTTTGACCTTAACCAGTTAAGGACCCAGGGCGTAGGCTTACGTAAATGCACGCCCGTGGGAATTTCGGTCCCCGCCGCGCAGGGGGCAGGGACCGGACTTGGGTGACTGTTGATATCGATCAGCTGGCACCCTGCGCAAATGCCCAGGGGGGTCATCAGACCCCCCCATGTCGGCGATCGCTGCAAATCGCCAGTGAATTCACACTGGCGATTTGCAGCTATTCCGGGTCATACGGGTCTTTGGTGACCCAGTGAGCCAGAAAATAAGGGGGATCGGGGTTGTTTAAGACACCCACGATCCCCCTGAAGGGATAGGAGTGAGGTGGCAGGGGTGCCACCCCGGGGGCGGGCGGTTAACTTTCGGTTTCCCCATTCTGCCCACCCACAATAGGCAGGGCAGAACAGGGAAACCGACAGAGGACAGGTGCCGAAGTCCACTTACCCATCGGCGGAGGCTGCGGGAGGTGTCCGGCGGGCAGCGATGTCGTGCGGCTGGCTCCCTGGATGCTACAGAAGCCGGTGAGTTCCCTAGCAATATTTGGAGGGCTACAGTTTGAGACCACTATACAGTGGTCTCTAAACTGTAGCCCTCCAGATTTTGCAAAACTACAACTCCCAGTATGCCCAGACAGCTGTTTGGGCATGCTGGGATTTGTAGTTTTGCAACAGCTGGAGGATCACAGTTTGGAGATCAATGTGCAGTGATCTCTGAACTGTGGCCCTCTAGATCTTGCAAAGCTACAACTCCTATCATGCCCTCACAGCAGTTTGCTGTCTGGGCATGCTGGGATTTGTAGTTTTGCGACATCTGGAGTGCCACAGTTTGGAGATCACTGTGCAGTGGTCTCTAAACTGTAGCCCTCCAGATGTTGCAAAACTGCAAATCCCAGCATGCCCAAACAGCTGTCTCAACATGCTGGGAGTTGTAGTTGCGTACCTCCAGCTGTTGCATAACTACATGTCCCAGCATGCCCTTCGGCGATCAGTACATGCTGGGAGTTGTAGTTTAGCAACAGCTGGAGGCACACTGGTTGGAAAATACTGAGTTAGGTAACAGAAAGTAACTGAAGGTTTTCCAACCAGTGTGCCTCCAGCTGTTGCAAAAGTAAAACTCCCAGCATGCACGGTCTGTCAGTACATGCTGGGAGTTTTGAAACAGCTGAAGGCCCCCCCCCCCCCCCATGTGAATGTACAGGATATATTCACACGGGCGGGTTTACAGTAATTTTCCTGCTTGAAGTTTGAGCTGCGGCAAATTTTTTGCCGCAGTGCAAACTCCTAGCAGGAAACTCACTGTAAACCTCCGCCAATGTGAATGTACCCTAAAAACACTACACTAACACATAATGAACACAACACAACATATACACCCCCGTACATGGTCCCCCCAATAAAAATGAAAAACGTATTGTACGGCAGTGTTTCCAAAACGGAGCCTCCAGCTGTTGCAAAACAACAACTCCCAGCATTTCCGGACAGCCACTGACTGTCCAGGCATGCTGGGAGTTTAGCAACAGCTGAAGGCACCCTGTTTGGAAATCACTGGCATAGAATACCCCTATGTCCACCCCTATGCAATCCCGAATTTAGTCATCAAATGCGCATGGCGCTCTCTCTCACTTCAGAGCCCTGTCGTATTTCAAGGAAACAGTTAAGGGCCACATATGGGGTATTTCCGTACTCGGGAGAAATTGCACTACACATTTTGGGGGGCTTTTTCTCCTTTTACCCCTTATGAAAAGGAAAAGTTGGGGGCTACACCAGATTGTTAGTGTAAAAAAAGAAAAATTTTTACACTAACATGCTGGTGTTGCCCCATACTTTTTATTTTCACAAGCGGTAAAAGGAAAAAAAGACCCCCAAAATTTGTAACGCAATTTTGGAAATAGTACGGAAATACCCTATATGTGGGCGTAAAATGCTCTGCGGGCACACAACAAGGCTCAGGAGTGATAGTGCACTATGTACATTTAAGGCCTAAATTGGTGATTTGTACAGGGGGTGGCTGATTTTACAGTGGTTCTGACATAAACGCAAAAAAAAGAAATACCCACATGTGACCCTATTTTGGAAACTACACCCCTCACGGAACGTAAAAAGGGTATAGTGATCCTTAACACCCCACATGTGTTTAATGAAAATTCTTCAAAGTTGGATGGAAAAATGAAAAAAAATAAAATAAATCACTAAAATGCAGGTGTTACCCTAAATTTTTCATTTTCACAAGGGAAAATAGGAAAGAAGCCCCCAAAATTTGTAACCCCATTTCTTCTGAGTAAGAACATACCCTATATAAGAATATAAAGTGATCTGCTTGCGCACTACAATGCTCAGAAGAGAAGGAGCACCATCGGGCTTTTGAAGAGAAAATTTGTCCGGAATTGAAGGCCACGTGTTTACAAAGCCCCCATAGTGCCAGAACAATGGACCCCCCACATGTGACCCCATTATGGAAACTACACCCCTCATTTAATGTAATAAGGGGTACAGTGAGAATTTACGCCCCACAGGTGTCTGACAGATTTTTGGAACAGTGGTCTGTGAAAATGAAAAATGTAATTTTTCATTTGCACAGCCCACTTGTTCCAAAGATCTATCAAATGCCAATGGGGTGTAAATACTCACTGCACCCCTAATTAAATTCTGTGAGGGGTGTAGTTTCCAAAATGGGGTCACATGTGGGGGGGTCCACTGTTCTGGCACCACAGGGGGCTTTGTAAACGCACATGGCCCCTGACTTCCATTCCAAACAAATCTTTCCAAAAGCTCAATGGCGCTCCTTCTCTTCTGAGCATTGTAGTGCACCAGCAGAGCACTTGATGTTCACACATGAGGTATTTCCATACTCAGAAGAAATGGGGTTACACATTTTGGGGATAATTTCATATTACCCCTTGTACAAATGTAAAATTTTGTGAAAAATCTGCATTTTAGTGAAAACATTTTTTTTTCATTTACAACTGTTCTGGCAGCATAGGGGCTTCCTAAATGCGACATGCCCCCCAAAAACCATTTCAGCAAAATTTGTTTTCCAAAAGCCAAATGTGAATCCTCTTCTGAGCATTGTAGTGCACCAGCAGAGCACTTGACATCCACACATGGGGTATTTCCATACTCAGAAGAGATTGGGTTACAAATTTTGGTGGGCATTTTCTCCTATTACCCCTTGTAAAAATAAAAAATTTGGGGGAAAACTAGCATTTTAATGAAAAAAAAAATCATTTACACGTCCAACTTTAACGAAAAGTCGTCAAACACCTGTGGGGTGTAAAGGCTCACTGGACCCTTTGTTACATTCCTTGAGGGGTGTAGTTTCCAAAATAGTATGCCATGTGTTTTTTTTTTGCTGTTCTGGCACCATAGGGTCTTCTTAAATGTGACGTGCCCCCCAAAAACCATTTCAGAACAACTCACTCTCCAAAATCCCACTGTCACTCCTTCCCTTCTGAGCCCTCTAGTGCACCCGCCGAACACTTGACATACACATATGAGGTATTTCCTTACTCAAGAGAAATTGGGTTACACATTTTAGGAAGATTTCTCTCCTTTTACCCCTTGTAAAAATACAAAAATTGGGTCTACAAGAACATGCCAGTGTAAAAAATGAAGATTTTGAATTTTCTCCTTCAATTTGCTGCTATTCCTGTGAAACACCTAAAGGGTTAACAAACCTTTTGAATGTCACGTTGAATACTTTGAGGGGTGCAGTTTTTATAATGGGGTCATTTATGGGGTATTTCTAATATGAAGGCCCTTCAAATCCACTTCAAAACTGAACTGGTTCCTGAAAAATTTAGATTTTTAAAATTTTGAGAAAATTTGCTTCTATAATTTGAAGCCCTCTGATGTCTTCCAAAAGTAAAAACATGTCAACTTTATGAGGCGAACATAAAGTAGACATATTGTATATGTGAATCAATATATCATTTATTTGGAATATTTATTTTCCTTATAAGCAGAGAGCTTCAAAGTAAAAAATAAAATGTAAAATTTTAAATTTTTTCATCAAATTTTGGAATTTTTCACCAAGAAATGATGCAAGTATCGACAAAATTTTACCACTTACATAAAGTAGAATATGTCACGAAAAAAAAAAAGTCTCGGAATCAGAATGAAAGGTAAAAGCATCCCAGAGTTATTAATGCTTAAAGTGACAGTGGTCAGATGTGCAAAAAATGGCCGGGTCAGACACTGAAAATTGGCTGGGTCCTTAAGGGGTTAAAGGGGTACTCCAGTGGAATTTTTTTCAATCAACTGGTGTAACAAAGTAAAAAAAAATTTGTAAATGACTTCTATTTAACAATCCTCCAGTACTTATCAGCTGCTGTTTGCTCCAGAGGAAGTTCTTTTCTTTTTTTTTATTTATTTTCTGTCTGACCACAGTGCTCTCTGCTGAAACCTCTGTCTATGTCAGGAACTGTCCAGAGTACAAGCAAATCCTCATAGCAAACCCATCCTGCTCTGGACAGTTCCTGATACGGACAGAGGTGTCAGCAGAGAGCACCGGGGTCAGACAGAAAATAAAGCAGAAGTAATTTCCAAATCTTTTTAACTTTCTGGTACCAGTTGATTTTAAAAAATCTGCTTTCCACCGAAATACCCCTTTAAAGGGGTACTACCGTGGAAAACTTTTTTTTTTAATCAACTGGTGCCAAAAAGTTAAACAGATTTGTAAATCACTTCTATTAAAAAATCTTAATCCTTTCAGTACTTTTTAGGGGCTGTATACTAAAGAGAAATCCAAAAAGAAATGCATTTCCTGTGATGTCCTGACCACAGTGCTCTCTGCTGACCTCTGTTGTCCATTTTAGGAACTGTCCAGAGAAGCATATGTTTGCTATGGGGATTTTCTCCAGTTCCTAAAATTGACAACAGAGGTCAGCAGAGAGCACTGTGGTCACGACATCACAGGAAATGCATTTCTTTTTTTGGATTTCTCTTTAGTAAATGAGGCCCTATATTCGCGTCACGTAATGCTTTGTCAAGGCTTTGTCTAATTCCTTCACAAAGCGTCACATGACGTGAAACTAGCTCGTGTCGGCGCCTCATTCCACTCATCTGTACGTCCTGCTTCAAGTAAATAAAGAAGCTTTTAATTGCAAGGAATACCTGGTGCCGTGATCACTTCTCTTGATTGCTTGTGGACTGGTCTTTCCTATTGCACTGAGCACAGGTCGCTTGCGGGAACAAGCCTCAGAGCCCCAAACAGCTATCCTCCAGAACACAAGTGGTGCGTGATCGCACATTTCTTTCTGCTGTAATGCATTATCTTTATTCTGTGTGTCAATGCAACTAAAATTATATCATTTTTCTATTATTGTACTATTTTAAAAACCTTTTTTTTTAACTAACTAACTATAACTTTTTTATTTTTCGGTATACCGAGATATATGAGGGCTCATTTTTTTTAGCACCATGATCTATAGTTTTATTGGTATTATTTTAGTTTTAATAAGACTTCTTGATCACTTTTTAAAAATGTTTTCCTGATGTATGATGTGATAAAAAAAATCTGTAATTTTGATGTTTGGTATTTTTTCTGTTTACCATGAGGGATCACAAACATTATATTTTAATGCCAAATATTTTAATTTTTTATTTTATTTTGTAAAATGAAAATAAGAATGATTTTATTTTTTCTTAGGGGAGGGGGGGTTTATATAATTTTAGAGCCATTTTTTTATTATACACTTTTTAGTTCCCCAAGGAAGACTTTTATATGTAATCATAAGATTGCGTTCACTGTATAATGCTATGTCTATGGCATAGCGTTACACAGTAAGATCTGCAATCCACTGATATAGCCTGGCTAAGCCAGGCTATACATTCTTTTAGACTTTGTTATGGCAGACCTGGGGGCTATAGGTTCCCACAAGACACATAGTGTGACAGAGGCAGCCCACTGCTTATGTCTAACTATTTAAATGCCCCAGTTACTATTAACAGAAGCATCTAAAGAGTTAAATGGCCATGATAAAGGGTATATCAGATGTTGGCCATCGCAATAGGATCCATGCTATGGACTCTATTAGGCCTATCCTATGACTGTTCATTTGTTACCTAATATATGCCACTCCTTGACAGATATCATTGTCATGAAACAATCAATGTTATTCACTTCACCTCTCAGTGGTTGTAATGCTATTGCTGGTACATGTAGTGTGCTCCAACAGTACTGCCACAACCATTTGTTATGACATGGCATGGCACTCTGATGGGCAGTAAGGCCAGGCTCAAACACAGTTTATCAGTGCTCATTTTGGCATTCTACATGCCCCTTATATTTTTTTATGGAAATTCAAGCTGCAGTTGTCGCAGGACATATTTTTTGAGCATACATTCCGAATCTGTAGGAACAGGTCACACACGTTCGTCGGGAGTGCAGAAATGCAAGATGCTGATTGGTACAATTAATTGGGGATAATCTGAGTCCATGACTGGAACACAGCCAAAAGGGGCAAATACATGAGGGGTATCTAAGGCTACCCTCAGATATTCTGACACATATTTCTTGGTCTGTGTGAACATTCTGTAAAGGGAAACCATAAGAATTAGAATCCTCCTACAGTTCCCATGCTCAAATTTTTTTAAGCAATTACAAATACATTGTAAAGATTAACTCTGGGTGTTACCGTACTTTAATTCATTTTTGCATTCAGTGTAAGGCCACTTAGACAAATTATCTTGTTATAAGAATTGTTTAAGAATATGAGCTATACCTTAGTTATACCTTGTTTTGTCCTTGGTAAGTTCCTCTGCACGTATGTTTGATGCTTTTCTAGCCAGTCTAATAGCCAGGGTATAATGAATTTAGTACATGCCATGTATTTCACATTATGTTTGAAATTTCTGCCAGAAATGTAGGGCAGTTTGCAAAGTAAATACCTTCTATATTCCTAATGTCTACATCCACTGGTGCAACAGGAGCCATATCTCCTACGACTATGTTTACAATTGGTTACATAGCAAGCTAAGCACTACTCTTTAGCTATGTTCCTCCCTGCAAGCAGTTTCACAGCTGCAACCTAAGGGAATTAAAGAAGAAGAAGCATGATTTTCTATAAGACTATTTTAAGGGCTAGTGAAGAGTCTTACCAATTAAGAAGTAACCCCCCCATTTATCTCCGAGTTTATTTACTGTAAGGCAAAGAAGCAAAATACATAATACCTATAAACTATAGTGATCTAGTGGTGGAAAAACGTTATTAATCAGATGATGCATATACAGAACTTAACAGTACACACTTGCTTTAAAAGGCTTTACTTCCTGTCTATAGGATTTACTTCCCTTTTTAAACCCTACTAATATAGTTGACTTAGATAATTTTACACCGGTGTTATATTTTTCATATGCACAGAAATACACAACATTGTAAAGATTCCTTATGTCTACAGAAAAAAATCAATAAAATCTAGCACGAGAAGTGAAATAATTCCATGATCATCATAAGATTACTTACTTTATACTAAAGACTATGGAAATCTAGCACAAACTACTATCTCACCACAGATATAACTATGATATTGTTATTGGGGACTAAAAAAATACCGGGATGCCGGTGAAATTGCAGCATCCCGAACAGCTTACAGGAGAGCAGGAGGGTCCCTACCTGCCTCCTCACTTTCCGATCGCCGAATGACAGCTCAGTGCATGAGCAGTCAAGCGGCAGAATCATTGATCAATGGTTTCCTATGAGAAACCATTGATCAATGTAAAAGATCAGTGTGTGCAGGGTTATAGCCCCCTATGGGAGCTATAACATTGCAAAAAAAAAAGTGAATAAAGATCATTTAACCCCTTCCCTAATAAAAGTTTGAATCACCCCCCCTTTTCCCATAAAAAAAAACCTGTGTAAATAAAAATAAACATATGTGGTATCGCCGCGTGCAGAAATGTCCAAATTATAAAAATATATTTTTCATTGAACCGCATGGTCAATGGCGTATGCGCAAAAAAAATTCCAAAGTCCAAAATAGCGTATTTTTCGTCACTTTTTATATCATGAAAAAATTTATAAAAGTCCGATCAATACATAAATGCAACCTATAAAAACTTCAGATCACGTTGCAAAAAATGAGCCCTCATACTAACCCATTACACAGAAAAATAAAAAAGTTATAGGGGTCAGAAAATGACAATTTTAAACGTATACATTTTCCTGCATGTACCGTAGTTATGATTTTTTCCAGAAGTACAACAAAATCAAATCTATATAAGTAGGGTATAATTTTAATTCTATGGACCTACAGAATAAAGGTAAGGTGTCATTTTTACCAAAAAATGTACTGCGTAGAAACGGAAGTGCCCAAAAATTACAAAATTGAATTTTTTCTTCAATTTTGTCGCACAATGATTTTTTTTCAATTTTGCCGTAGATTTTTTGGTAAAATGACTGATGTCATTACAAAGTAGAATTGGTGGCGCAAAAAATAAGCCCTCATATGGATTTTTAGGTACAAAATTGAAAGGGTTATGTAAAAAAATGAAAGTGCAAAAACGGAAAAACCATCCGTCCCCAAGGGGTTAAAGGCCATCAAATTGCCTGTTGTGTACATTAAGATATCTGTGCATGCAGATCTATAACCAAGCCTCATACAACCCATGGTTGAAACCTGTCTAAAGAGATACATTGATCAAAAAATAAAGGGAATACTAAGATAACACATCCTAGATCTGAATGAATAATCATATGAAATACTTTCATCTTTATATAGTTGAATGTGCTGACACAAAATCACACAAAAATTATCAATGGAAATCAAATTTATCAACCCATGGAGGTCTTGATATGGAGTCACACTCAAAATCAAAGTGGAAAACCACACTACAGGCTGATCCAACTTTGATGTAATGTCCATAAAACAAGTCAAAATGAAACTCAGTAGTGTGTGTGACCTCCACGTGCCCGTATGACCTCCCTACAATGCCTGGGCATGCTACTGATGAGGTGGTGGATGGTCTCCTGAGGGATGTCCTCCCAGACCTGGACTAAAGCCTCTGCCAACTCCTGGACAGTCTGTGGTGCAACATGGTGTTCGTGGATGGAGCAAGACATGATTTCCCAGATGTGCTCAATCGGATGCAGGTCTGGGGAACGGGCAGGCCAGTTCATAGCATCAATGCCTTCCACTTGCAGAAACTGCTGACACACTCCAGCCACATGAGGTTTAGCATTGTCTTGCATTAGGAGGAACCCAGGGCCAACCGCACCAGCATATGGTCTCACAGGGGGTCTGAGGATCCCATCTCAGCACATAATGGCAGTTGGGGTACCTCTGGCAAGCACATTAAAATGCCAAAGAAATGCCACCCCACACCATTACTGACCCATCACCAAACTGGTAATGCTGGAGGATGTTACAGGCAGCAGAAGGTTCTCCACAGCATCTCCAGACTTTGTCACGTCTGTCACATGTGCTCAGTATGAACCTGCTTTCATCTGTGAAGAGCACAGGGCACCAGTGGCGAATTTGCCAATCTTGCTATTCTCTGGCAAATTGTTTCACAGATTCAATTTATTGTCTTGTTGTCTATCTACCAAAAATGTATTACAGAAATATAGACTTATTAAAATATAACCTTTATTACTTGCCCATAAAACAAGGGGGACCAAAAAAATCATATAACACACTCAGAAAGCTGTGTGGATGAGCCCCTCAGTAGCTCTTCCAATACGTCTGATAAAGCATATAACAGTCCGTATCCATCCACACCAAACAAAATGTAGATATAGATAAAGATAACGACACAAGATAAATCAAAATGCCAGATAGTAATATATAGTATAAAATACACCGATGTATATCTATTATACCCTAGCCCCAGGTTGCTCAGAAAGGGATAAGGGCGTGACAACTGGTGGGTCAGGACCAGGAGCCTGTCACTCCCTGCAGCTAATACTGCTCTAGGCCCAATTCCTAGGTGGAATTGTCATCCTAAAAAGGACGGTCCTGCTCTGGAACCTTGCTGTCACTCTTTTTTTTCACCCTGCCATATACTGACTTACTTACAAGGAATGATACTGACTGACTAGCCGGGCCAATCCCTACGGCTAGATGTTCCTGTAATTAGAAGCAGTCTAAATACGGTATACCAAGAGTCTACTTAATTCCTGTAACATTCCTGTGAGTACATGCTACTTGATAATAACACAGTTGCTTTCTATCAAAGTTGCAGGGGGTATGTATTGCTCAATATCTCATACATCCACAGGTGATATATGTATCATTCCATGCAGTATCCATCAGTGATGCGTTAGATACCACACTATGTACGGTATATAGATAATAATAGGATCTGGACAAACATGTGCAAAAATGATATATACTGCAATATTGGATATACTTGAATATTAGGATATGTGTATATCCAGATATTTACATTTCTTGCACTAAGCAAAGAAGATAAATGTTCTGCCATGTGTGTGATGCACCATACACCTCAACCAGCTGTGGAGTGACAGCAAGGTTCCGGAGCGGGACCGTCCTTTTTAGGACGACAATTCTGCCTAGGAATTGGGCCTAGAGCAGTATTAGCTGCAGGGAGTGACAGGCTGCTGGTCCTGACCCACCAGTTGTTCCGTCCTTATCTCTTCCTGAGCCACCTGGGGCTAGGGTATAATAGATATACATCGGTGTATTTTATACTATATATTACTATCTGGCATTTTGATTTATCTTGTGATGTTATCTTTATCTATATCTACGTTTTGTTTGGTGTGGATGGATACGGACTGTGTTATATGCTTTCTCAGACATATCAGAAGAGCTACTGAGGGGCTCATCCACACAGCTTTTTGAGTGTGTTATATGATTTTTTTGGCCCCCCTTGTTTTATGGGCATGTAATAAAAGTTATATTTTAATAAATCTATATTTCTGTGATACATTCTCTGGCAAATGCCAAACGTCCTGCACGGTGTTGGGCTGCAAGCACAACCCCTACCTGTGGACAACAGTCCCTCATACCACCCTCATGGAGTCTGTTTCTGACCGTTTGAGTGGACACATGCACATTTGTGGCCTGTTGGAGGTCATTTTGCAGGGCTCTGGCAGTGCTCCTCCTGCTCCTCCTTTCACAAAGGCGGAGGTAGCGGACCTGCTGCTGGGATGTTGCCATCCTATGACCTTCTCCTTGTCTGCTAATGTACTGGCCTGTCTCCTGGTAGCGCCTCCATGCTCTGGACACTACGCTGACCGACACAGCAAACCTTCTTGCCGCAGCTCGCATTGATGTGCCATCCTGGATGAGCTGCACTACCTGAGCCACTTGTGTGGGTTGTAGACTCCTTCTCATGCTACCACTAGAGTGAAAGCACCACCAGCATTCAAAAGTGACCAAAACATCAGCCAGGAAGCATAAGAACTGAGAAGTGGTCTGTGGTCACCACCTGCAGAACCACTCCTTTATTGGGGTGTCTTGCTAATTGCCTATAATTTCCACCTGTTGTCTGTTCCACTTGCACAACAGCATGTGAAATTGATTGTCAATCAGTGTTGCTTCCTGAGTGTACAGTGTGATTTCACAGAAGTGTCATTGACTTGGAGTTACAAGGTGTTGTTTAAGTGTTCCCTTTATTTTTTTGAGCAGTGTACATACATGTACATGGATAAAATTATGTGAAAGAGCTACAGACCTACAGTATATACTTAGCTACAGCTTTGGAGATCTGTTTTATGGCCCAAATTACTGTACAATATATGCTCAACCATTTAAAAAAACTAAAAATGAAGCATGTAAAAATTAAATGCTCACTGTCATTTTCAACAAATTAATCTTTATTTACCAAAATTACTCCTAAACCTAGAAAAAGCTCTAATATCTTGAGCACTAGGTGTTTCACTTCCCTGCAATCCCCTGTCCACTGCCTGTTGTTAGGGGTATTCTATTTTTAGTTTCAACGAGACCAAGAAGTAACACAGGAAGTAGGGGCTGGGCTAAGCCTGTTTTGAGTGCAGGAAAGAAAGAGTAAGTCTGAACTGTGAACCTTTAAACTCATATCCTGTCTGCCTCATCCAGATGATCCACACTCTGAAAGGTGAATTAACCCCCCTTAAAGACTCAGCCCATTTGGGCCTTAAGGACGTTTATTTTTGCATTTTCGTTTTTTCCTCCTCGTCTTCTAAAAATCATAACTCTTTTATCTTTTTATCCACAGATGTGTGTGGGGGCTTGTTTTTTGCGCGACCAGTTATCCTTTGTGATGACATCACTCATTTTACCATAAAATTTATGGCACAACCAAAAAAGTATGATTTGTGTGGGGAAATTGAAAAGAAAACCATTTTTGTTTACAAAATTTGGAAGGTTTTGTTTTCACGCTGTACAATTTACAGTAAAATTGACATGTTTTTTTATTCTGTGAGTCAAACAATTAAAATTATACCCATGATTACATATTTTTCTATTATTGTCCCAGCTTTAAAAAACTTTTCAACCAAATTAGTACGTTTAAAATCCCTCTATTTTGACAACCTATAACTTTTTCATTTTACCGTATAAGCGGCGGTATGAGGGCTCATATTTTGCGCTCTGATCTTTATTTTGTGTTCTTTACTTTTAACTGATACCACATTTGCATATGTAAAAATTGTAATATAAAAATGATGTGACAAAAAAGCTGCAATTTTGGACTTTTTTTTTCTTTACGTTTACGCCATTCACCTTACGGGATCATTAACATTATATTTTGATAGTTTGGACATTAACGCACGCGACGATGCCAAATATGTTTATACATTTTTTTTTTTATACTTTTTGGGGGTAAAATGGGAAGAAGGGATGTTTTATATTTTTATTTGGGGAGGGGATTTTTCAAATTTTTTAACTTTTTTTTAACTTTTTTTTTTGCACTTTTTATGTCCCCATAGGGGACTATTTATAACAATAACTTGATTGCTAATACTGTTCAGTACTTTGCATAGGGCATAGCACTGATCAGTATTATCAGCGATCTTCTGCTCTGGTCTGCTCGATCTCAGACCAGAGCAGAAGACCCATGGAGCTGGACGGAGGCAGGTGATTGGACCTCCGTCCGCCATTATGGATGATCGGATCCTCGAAGCAGTGCCGCAGATGCCGTGATCTGTATTGATCACGGCATCTGAGGGATTAATGGCAGACATAAGCGCGTTCGCTCATGTTCTCCATTACTGGCAGGTCCCTGGCTGCTGACAGCTGCCGGGGCCTGCTGTGCATGACTCGAGCCCCCCCCCCCCCCCCGGTGCTCGTGGTCATGTACAGAATGTAAATGTACATCCTTGTGCGTTAAGAACCACCGCACCAGGACCTACATTCACATCCTGCGTCATTAAGGTGTTAAAAATGTCCTCTCATCTCTAACCACCCGTAACGTTCTGTTAATCTTCCTTTTCCTTCTTCCCTTTAGTTTGTCATCTTCAGTGTTCGCAAAATCAGCTGTTCAGTGCTTAGTGTAACTGCTTCCTAGCTGTGCTACTGCTGTTTCTTTTATTTCTGCTCACATGCCATCAAACTGTAGTGTACTGTAAATCATCCCCAGCACAGTGCCAGCCCTGTTGAGTCCAGTGCACTTTCACCAACATATGTAATGGCATAGCAGTATGGAGTAGGTTCTGTGCTGTGATGTTGCACTATTGGCAAACAGCCCAGCTCTGGTCCAATCCCCTAAACGAGATAGAATGAGAAGTAGCTGTGGACTCTCAGGGATTAACTCTCAGGGATTAACACTTGTACTAGTGAGAGGCCAAAAATCACCCTGTCACCATTCTAAAGAGTTGATCTTCCAAAACCATGCAGATGACTGGTACATTTTAATGTGCTTAGTCTAAGTTGTTATATGATCCTTTCCTTTAAGGGGATATCCAAGTTCTAGTAATTATATTTTAATAGAAATCAAAAATAAAAATATAACATTAGTGTATTGTAAATTACATTCAGAATCTGCATACTTCCATCAAATGGTATTGCTTTAAATAATGTTGTCTGTTTTTTTAAAGAAATGCTTATGCCTTCCGGAAAAATAGGTGGTGGACTAAAATGTGATTAATTCTCTATATGTCTTGACTTCTTGTACACTTTTCCTTATTCTGCATTATTATGCTCTAATTTATCTTATTTTTCCTGTTATATAACAACTTTTGCGTTAGTAACTGGCCCCCCGCTCTCATAGCGTACAACTATAACAAATTAAAGTTTTATTTGTGTGAATAAAAGAATTCATGATACGATATGACAAATTTGCAATAAACATTTTTTATTTTCTCTTTACAAACAATACAGTGCAAATGTTTGAGTTTCTAAATATTTATTATTCTGTCTCCATTTTTCCTGAACAGTATTTCATAAAGGAATACTGACAGTATTTTTATTATAAATATTGATTTTGTGCTAAAAGTTAAATATTACCTTTCTATTAATGTCATTCTTTTCTTTACCACTAGATGTCAGTGAAGAACACAGACTTGCAATTTTAAGACGCCTTTATTTACGTGCGCCATTCGGAAAAGGATCTTTCTACTCAAGCACGGTTTCCCCAGGATCTGCTTTTCATTACATAATTAGTCTAGAAGTAGTCTGGTAAACCACAGACATTCTTTAGATTTGGTAAAACGGAACCTGTGAATTTAAGAACAGTTATAGAAATGCAATGTATCCATTATATTTGCAATATAAAAACTGTCATGTGGAATATTGCATTTCTACAATGAAATAATATCACTGATTAACAAAATAACATCATAAAGAAAATATTAGGTTTAGATCAGTTTTGTTCTTGTTTTTCTGGATAACATAACAAACAAATTGCAGGCAGCTGACATTTTTTATGGACCCATTGTAAAACAACAGTGAATAATATAGATAAGTGATATATGTCTGTAGCTCAGAATACTTATATGAACATATTCACTGTGAAATGTAAAATGACAATAATAATCACAAAACATTACAGAAGCTCCTCTAGCTATAGCTAGTGACTACGTTTGGGCCATTTCCCACAGGCACACTTTCATTTAGAGGAAAGTAGTAGTGTAGCAGACCACGTATTGATTCCCACAAAATGAGCTTAAACGTAAGGGAAGTGACTTGAAAGTAGTTACTAGAAAATAGGACCCACTGCAGTGCACATTGGCATCCACTGTTGACGGGATGCTGACATATAGCTTGAATGTACAGTGACCCCTCGACCTACGATGGCCCCGACATACGATAATTTCAACATGCGATGGCCTCTTAGAGGCCATCGCATGTTGAAGGCAGCATCAACATACGATGCTTTTGTATGTCGGGGCCATCGCATAAACGGCTATCCGGCAGCGCTGACTGCTTCAGCTGTTACCGGTTAGCCGTTCATGGTGCCCCGTGAGCTCCGGTGATCGTCACTTACCTGTCCTTGGGCCTCCGGCACGTCCTCTGCATCGCCGGCACTCTCCATCGTCATCATTGTGTCGCTGTGCACGCCGTCCCGTCATCCAATAGGAGCAGCGTGCGTAGCGACGTGATGGTGGTGACGGAGAGGGCGGATGCCGGGGAAGCAGAGGCCTTACCGGAGCGTCGGGGACACCTCGGGGACGCAGCGACACCGATGGACGGCGATATCCCAGGCAGCAATGACGAGCAGTGACGGTCTGGAGCGGCGGGGACAGGTGAGTACAGCTTCCTCTAACAGTGGTCTACAACCTGCGGACCTCCAGATGTTGCAAAACTACAACACCCAGCATGCCCGGACAGCCAACGGCTGTCCGGGCATGCTGGGTGTTGTAGTTTTGCAACATCTGGAGGTCCGCAGGTTGTAGACCACTGTCCTATACTTTACATTGCACGGATCCCTCAACATACGATGGTTTCAACAAACGATGGTCCATTTGGAACGGATTACCATCGTATGTTGAGGGACCACTGTACTGCATTAACACATTATGAGCCCAGCCACAAGAAGACACAGCATAGAGAGATAGACAGAGATAAAAAAATGCACGTCCAAATAAAGCGAGGGCCAAACCCTGTAGATGCTCCTTCATTCTTACGTTTACATACCAATATTCCAATTGTGGAGCTTTTATGACATTTCCCTACAATTAATAAAGTTGCAGTTTACAAAACTACACGTATAAACACCACATGCTATTTTTTTTAGTTGTGGCTCTGCACATTCCATCTTTAAGTGTGTTCACACGGCCGTCTGTCCCCGTTTTTTATCCCCGTTTCGGATCCGTTCTTGCAGGCTGTAAACGGATTCAAAATGTTTTTTTTAAAAATCCCATTCATGTCAATGGGATTTTTTTTACAATCCGTTTATATCCGTTTGTACCCGTCTGCACTCAAACGGATACAGTAAATTTTACATTGAAGTCTATGGAAAATGGATTAGCTTTAATGTCATCCGTTTGCATCCGTTATTTCAATCCGTTTTTACTTCTGAGCATGCTCAGAACAAAAAAAATTTTTTTTTTTGGTTTATTAACTGAACAATAACGGATCCAAATGAATACAAATGGATAACATCCTTTTGCATCCGTTATTATCCGTTTTTTATTTATTTTTTGACGGGAGAAGTACGGGTCTAGACGGCCGTGTGAACGCAGCCTTAGAGCAACTACACAGGAACATTTCCTAAAACGGATTATTTTTTATAATGCAGTGTCTATGTATTTTCCTGCTGCTATGAAAGGTTTTCTCCCTTTACAACAAAAAAAGTTTGCAGACAGGATTAGTTTGCAGATAGTCAGAGGCTATATGCCCAGCAGAGGTGAGTTGGTATCTGAGTGTTAGGCTCAGAATGTGTGTTAGGATCCCATCCTAAATGAGGCCACCTCCCCGTGGTGGATGGGGGACACGTTTTTGATCAAAAAAGTGCGCTAAGAGCCTCAATTTTTTGACCAATGTGTGCTGCTGCAATCTTCTTTTTTCTTTTTTGTATACGTTATATATATATATATATATATATATATATATATATATATATATATATATATAATATATATATATATATATATATTTTTTTTTTTATAAACAGCATTATTTTTCAGTTTTGTTGCCATGACCTATACTTTTCATGGGTACTTTTTGATAATTTTTTACTTACATTTTCTTACAATTTTGTATTCCCTTTTTTTTTTTTTTTTTGGTCCCGCCTAGAAGCCTTTTATAAACAATTATTCAGTTGCTTGCATAGATAAATGTAAAGGCTTCAGGCTGTAGTATAGGCTTGGGGCTAGCCTGTGAACTGATCAGCACCCCGCAATCACATTGTGAGGAGACTCATCAGACCACTGGACCACCAGATATGTGCCCCATCATTTTTTACATGCTGCAATCATGGCATTTAAACAGTTAAAAAATTGATATTCTTGGCACAATCCATTATTACCGGGAGATATCAGCTGCAAATAGCAGCTGGTAACTGACGGGTATGATGTGGGCCTGGCTCCCAGGCGCAAGTCATACACACTCATCTGACCCACAATGTATATGTATTTCATTGGTCAGGAAGGGGTTATTTTCTTAGCCAACAGTCTGTTGCGATTCAGTGAGCTCAGACCTGTCAGTTCCACAATAAGTAAGTCTCTGAACCAGGCCCTCACAGCTGACCAGGACATGCCATAAAAATAGTGTCTCCCTCATTCTAATCCTCCTCCCTCGCTTACGGCCTCTGCTGCTCAATACACTTCTTGCTTCAATAAAGAGCCAATGAAAGGCGACGATCAGTTCTGTGCGCTCTCATTGGCCGACACAAACTACATGTGCTGTTTAGCTAAATTCCATGAAGAGGATTGCAGGACTGGTAAAGTAGTAGATGTTGAGAGGGGAAAAGTTGCCCCTTTGTCATTCTGGTTCTCTGGCAACTTCAGGTGACACTCAGGTCACTGGGCTGACAAACACCTAGGCGACAGGGTGATATTTTATGTTGCCATGGCAACCTGCCTCCTGGGATTTGTCAAGCCCTGCTTTACTCTGATAGGACTGAGTTTCTAGGAAATACATTTCTTGCTCTAACATAAATTGAAGATACGTTTAAGTGAATGTGTCCTAGAAGAATGAACACCGCACATGCCATATAGGATAAAACAGTTATTATCACAGTTAATAATTAATAAAATAGCAATAAACTGATGAGAAACATTATAGTACTATTATAGTACTATTTTCTGGTGTAGAAAATGAATTGATTGTATAACAGAATTGGAAAGTAACACTTTTTTAAATGGGACTTTACATCCTACACATGTCCCAAAACGTTTAAAACTACATGTACACCAACACAGGTTATACAACAGAACAGATTTATTTCTATGTCTATTGTCTGCTCATATTTTATAATCTATTGTTATCCAGCTCAAATACATTTTTTACTACGGCAACTGTCAATACTGATTTTATTGAATGACTTATAAGGAACATATAATTTCTCAATTTATAAAGCACCAACTAACCGCAGGCCATGTTGTTAAATGACACCTTTTAGCTGTGGCCAAGCTGTGAGGTTGGAACATTAATTAATATGAGTGGATGAAAACATAATATGGGAACTGCTAAATGTATACAACTTAAAATGAACATTCAAAAGTGTAACACGCTAGTCGTAGGGAAAGTGCAGAAATATGAAAGATTGCATAAAATAACTAAAGGGATACAAGACTGAATAAAATTGTAACTATGAAAACAAAATAATCAATCTATCTATATCTAACTATTTACCTTTCCCTCCAACCATCAGCAATCTTAACATAAGTGCAATTTGTGCAGTTGCCCACTACCACCCTAAAAACTGCAAAATGATTAGTATTCCTGACCTTACATATTCCATCTCGTTGCAGAGCATTTCAGCAGAATTACATGATTTACTAATGTGCATTAGGACAACCATATATATGATAGTAGGTTCAACATATCCCTTCCTTTGTTTTTCAGGACAGTTTTACACAAACACGTTAGGCTGGGTTCACATATATCAGGCATCCAACATAGTTTCCCTCCGACGTATACCAGAGGTAAACTGATGGTAGAGCTGATCCCATTCACATGAATGGGACAGTTCACAATCATCCAGCATCTCAATTTTGACGCAGGATGGTTAGAGGGCACAGGACAGGCAAACGCAGCTTGCTACTTTTCCCTGTCCGCTGTCCAGAAACAATAGATGCCAGAAGCCATACAACTGATGACAACTTGTCATCAGTTGTGGCATCAGTTGCATCCAGATCTAGGCTGAGTTCACCTGTGCCGGATGCCGAACATATGTGAACCCAGCCTTACAGGTGCATTTTTGACCTCTGGATCAAGAAACGTGTATTTGGACAGGCATAAATGTGTCAGTAATAGGCAGGGTTCACACTACGGAATTTCCTAGTGGAATTCAGTTTTAAAATTTGGCTTGGAAATTCCAGTCCCGTAGCTGGCAATGGTATTCTGCTACACGGTACACACTGCAGAGCTTTCGAAGCGGACTTTTAGTTTTCGAAGCAGAGTTTTCCTTCCGGAGCTTCTCAGGTGTGAACCTGACCATACACTTGTGGGAAACTAGCCTTAAACTAAAGACAGAGTGTCTTGGAGCAGGCAGTCGCCTGGTCGAACCAAAGGCATAGGTAAGTGTAAAAGGTCAATAGCAGTGGTGCCAGAAGCAGACAAAAGGCATAAGTTGAGCTTGGAGGTCAGCAGCCATGACACCCCATACCCCCCCCCCTTTCCACCAACAGGGAGTCCAGAGAAGAGGAATTAGTGTATGGAACTAGTAGTATGAGGGATAAGGGATAGGTGTAGGCACAAGGTACAAAGTGGAGGTGTCAATATTTTTAAGGTTTAAATCTCTAGGGGATATACTAGATGGAATGCTGGGGAGAGGATTGAGCCGAGCACTGCTGAAATTTGGTGCATAGTGTAAATTGAGCCATAAAACACTGATAAGAGCTTATAATATATGAACGATGACAAGGAATCTATTTTACTGAGCTATATTAGAAAAATTTTGCCTACATGAATAAGTTGACAAATACAGTGGGGATCAAAAGTTTGGGCACCCCAGGTAAAAATTTGTATTAAAGGGGTAGTCCAGTGGTGAAAAACTTATCCCCTATCCTAAGGATAGGGGATAAGTTTAAGATCGCGGGGGGTCCGACCGCTGGGGTCCCCTGCGATCTCTCTGTACGGGGCCCCGGCTCTCCGCCGAGATAGCGGGTGTCGACCCCCGCACGAGGCGGCGGCCGACACGCCCCCTCAATACATCTCTATGGCAGAGCCGGAGATTGCCGAAGGCAGCGCTTCGGCTCTGCCATAGAGTTGTATTAAGGGGGCGTGTCGGCCGCCGCCTCGTGCGGAGGTCGACACGCCCCCTTCCCGCGGGCTGTCGGGGCTCCGTACAGGAGATCGCAGGGGGCCCCAGCGGTCGGACCCCCCGCGATCTGCAACTTATCCCCTATCCTTAGGATAGGGGATAAGTTGCTCACCACTGAATCACCACTGGACTACTCCTTTAATGTGCATAAAGAAGCCAAGGAAAGATGGAAAAATCTCCAAAAGGCATCAAATTACAGATTAGACATTCTAATAATATGTCAATAAAAGTTAGATTTCATTTCCATAATTTACACTTTCAAAATAACAGAAAACAAAAAAATGGCATCTGCAAAAGTTTGGGCACCCTGCAGAATTTATAGCATGCACTGCCCCCTTTGCAAAGCTGAGACCTGCCAGTGTCATGGATTGTTCTCAATCATCATCTGGGAAGACCAGGTCAATCTCAAAGGTTTTAAATGCCCAGACTCATCTGACCTTGCCCCAACAATCAGCACCATGGGTTCTTCTAAGCTGTTTGACTGCACTATCCCTCCAGAAAGATCTGGCAGACACTGGAGTTGTGGTACACTATTCTACTAGAAAGAGATACTTGTACAAATATGGTCTTCATGGAAGAGTCATCAGAAGAAAACCTCTTCGACATCCTCACCACAAAAATCAGCATTTGAACTTTGCAAATGAACATATAGGCAAGCCTAAGGCATTTTGGAAACAAGTTCTGTGGACCGATGAGGTTAAAATTGAACTTTTTGTCCAGAATGAGCAAAGGTACGTTTGGAGAAGAAGGGGAACAGAATTTAATGAAAAGAACCTCTGTCCAACTGTTACGCATGGGGGTGGATCAATCATGCTTTGGGGTTGTATTGCAGCCAGTGGCATAAGGAACATCTAGCGAGTAGAAGGAAAAATGGATTCAATAAAATTTCAGCAAATTTTGGATGCTAACTTGATGCCATCTGTGAAAAAGCTGAAGTTAAAGAGAGGATGGCTACAAATGGATAATGATCCTAAACACACCTCAAAATCCACAGGGGATTACATCAAGAGGAGTAAACTGAAGGTTTTGCCATGGCCTTCACAATCTCCTCAACATAATTGAAAATCTATGGATAGACCTTAAAAGAGCAGTCTGTGACAGACAGCCCAGAAATCTCAAAGAGCTGGAAGACTTTTGTAAGGAAGAATGGGCAAACATACCTCAAACAAGAATTGAAAGACTCTTGGCTGGCTACAAAAAGCGTTTACAAGCTGTGATACTTGCCAAGAGGGCAGTATAAGATATTAACTCTGTAGGGTGCCCAAACTTTTGCAGACACCTTTTTTTTGTTTTCTGTTATTTTGAAAGTGTAAATGATGGAACTTTTGTTGACATATTATAAGAATGTCTAATCTGTAATTTGATGCCTTTTGGAGACTTTTCCATCTTTCCTTGGCTTCTTTATGCACATTAATACAAATTTTTACCTGGGGTGCCCAAACTTTTGATCCCCACTGTATCTGACCATAGGTTTAGCTATACCATCTCAAAAAGAAGAAGTATCTTTGCCATTTGTTTGCAGCTACTTATCAAATATGGAAAGGATACGTCCCATTCTCCTTTTTTCTCACACTAAGACATCATTTAGGATTAGTCTAAACCAGGAATGTAATCTAAAAGCTGTACATGATACACAATAAATGTCTATAACATGACAATTAACTTTTACTACTTCCTGAGTTATCATCTCAACATATAGCCTCTATTAAAATGTTTGCAGGTAAATTTTACAATACACAGGTAAGCCTCATAAAACATACAATAGCTAAGATGACAAAATTGTTTACTGGCGCTGATGCAACTACCTGCAACAGCTGTGCTCACTTAGCTTAATAAACTAGTTTGTTGAGATTTTGGGGGTGGGAGTGGGGGTTCTGTGCATCTAGGTTTTTTTCTGTACATCTATTTTATATATATATATATATATATATATATATATATATATATATGTATATATATATATATATTTCATTCTTTAAAGGGGTACTCTGCCCCTAGACATGTTATCCCGTATTCAAAGGATGGGGATAACATGCCTGATTGTGGGGGTCTCAGCGGTTGGACCCCCACCCCCCCATGATCACACATGTTATCCCCTATCTTTTGGATAGGGGATAACATGTCTAGGGGTGGAATACCCCTTTAAACATTTTTAAAGGGGTACTCCACTGGAAAACGTTTTCTTTTTTAATCAACTGGTACCAGAAAGTTAAACAGATTTGTAAGTTACTTCTATTAAAAAATCTTAATCCTTCCAGTACTTATCAGCTGCTGCAATGTTCTTTTTGAATTTCCTTTGTCTGACCACAGTACTCTCTACTGACACCTCTGTCCATTTTAGGAACTGTCCAGAGTAGGATCAAATCCACAGAGAAAACCTATCCTGTGCTCCAGACAGTTCCAAAAATGGACAGAGGTGTCAGCAGAGAGCACCGTGGTCAGTCAGAAAGGAAATTCAAAAAGAAAAGAACTTCCTGTGGAGCAAACCACAGCTTATTAGTACTGGAAGGATTAAGATTTTTAAATAGAAGTAATTTACAAATTTGTTTAACTTTCTGGCACCAGTTGATTTAAAAAAAAAATATATTTTTTCCAGGGGAGTACCCCTTTAAGAATCAATCTTAGGGCACAATTTTCAAATTTTCACAAATTTTCAAAACTAGAAAATCTATATAATAAAAGTAGGCAAGGAATCTTTGCCATGCCAAAATCTGTATTTTTTAAGCATTTATTTTATGGTAAATAAACATAGGCTGTGAGCCTGTATACTTCTGCTTTAAATCTCAGTCACTTTTCCTTACAAATTCATAGAAGTATGCTCCATGTTCTGCACAATAATATTGGTTTATATTAAACATAAATATTTGAATTCTGCAGCAGGATGCCTTTGTACCACATCAAGAAGCTGTCTTTAAGTGCTGAAATAATTTCTGATGAAGTTGATGATATGTCTGAAAGCCCGGGAATGGCTGCAATGCTTTGATCAGCAGCTACAAATTCCTGAAATCATTTCATAGATCTAGTGCTGCAATAATATTCTGAACAAGCCAATAGAGCAAATGCTGAGCGTATATATATATATATATATATATGTATATATATATATATATATATATATATATATATATATATGTATATATATACATATAAACCAATGATAGGCACAGCACTCCAAAAAAAAGGTGATTTCATATCTCATGGCTCCAGGAGGAGTTGAAACGTTGTAATGCTGACATGAGATATTAAATCACCTTTTTTTTGGAGTGCTGCGCCTGTCTTTGGTTTTTATCTATGGATGGACTTTGATCAAGTCTTTTTGGGACGCTGGCACCATCACTTTTTCTGGACTAGATAAGTAGTGCTGCATTGCTTTGGGACTGTATATATATATATATACAGTGGGCAAAAAAAGTATTTAGTCAGCCACCAATTGTGCAAGTTTTCCCACTTAAAAAGATGAGAGAGGCCTGTAATTTTCATCATAGGTATACCTCAACTAGGAGAGACATAATGAGAAAAAAATCCATAAAATCACATTGTCTGATTTACAAAAAAAAAAAATTCAGCAAATTATGGTGGAAAATAAGTATTTGGTCACCTACAAAAAAGCAAGATTTCTGGTTCTCACACACACCTGTAACTTTTTTAATTGTCTCCTCTGTCCTCCTCATTACCTGTATTAACCCCTTAAGGATGCAGGGTTTTTCAGTTTTTGCACTTTCGTTTTTTCCTCCTTACCTTTTAAAAATCATAACCCTTTCAATTTTCCACCTAAAAATCCATATTATGGCTTATTTTTTGAGTCACCAATTCTACTTTGCAGTGACATTAGTCCTTTTACCCAAAAATCCACGGCGAAACGAGAAAAAAAAATTAAACGGAAAACATTTTTTTACGTGTACACCATTGACCGTGCGGTTTAATTAACGATATATTTTTATAGTTCAGACATTTACGCATGTGACGATACCACATATGTTTATTTTTATTTTTATTTACACTGTTTTATTTTTTTATGGGAAAAGGGGGGTGACTCAAACTTATATTAGGGAAGGGGTTAAATGACCTTTATTAACACTTTTTTTTAACTTTATTTTTGCAGTGTTATAGGTCCCATAGGGACCTATAACACTGCACACATTGAGCTCCTATGCTGATCACTGGCATGTATTAACACACCTGTGATCAGTGTTATCGGCGCTTGACTGCTCCTGCCTGGATCTCAGGCACGGAGCAGTCATTCGTCAATCGGACACCGAGGAGGCAGGTAAGGGCCCTCCCGGTGTCCTGTAAGCTGTTCGGGATGCCGCGATTTCACCGCGGCGGTCCCGAACAGCCCGACTGAGCAGCCGGGTTACTTTCACTTTCACTTCAGACGCGGCGGTCAGCTTTGATCACCGCGTCTGAAGGGTTAATACAGGGCATCACCGCGATCGGTGATGTCCTGCATTAGCCGCGGGTCCCGGCCATTGATAGCCGCCGGGACGACCCAATATGCCGCGGGGACACCGCGTGACCCTGCGCCATATTGCGGGAGCCGGCGGGGGACGTAAATATACGTCCTTCATCGTTAAGGGGCACCTGTTTGAACTTGCTATCAGTACAAAACAGTGGTTCTCAACCTTTTTGGCGACTGTACCCCCAAAGCCTGAAAGTATGTCCGCGGGTACTCCCTCGCGCGGAACTTGCGCGCAAGGGGTACCCGAGGACAAAAGGCTTGTTCTTACCTTTATACTAATGCATTCCCCCTCCATTTTAATCCCCTTGTGCTATTATCCCCCTCCATTTTAATTCCCTTGTGCTATTATCCCCTTTCCATCTTAATCCCCTTGTGCCACTATTCCCCCTCCATCTTAATCCCCTTGTACCAGTATTCCCCCCTCCATCTTAATCCCCTTGTGCCACTATCCCCCCCCTCCATTTTAATCCCCTTGCGCCACTATCCCCCCTCCATCTTAATCCCCTTGTGCCACTATCCCCCCCTCCATCTTAATCCCCTTGTGCCACTACTCCCCCCTCTATATTAATCCCCTTGTGCCACTACCCCCTCCATCTTAATCCCCTTGTGCCACTACCCCCCTCCATCTTAATCCCCTTGTGCCATTATTCCCCCCTCCAATTTAATCCCTTTTTGCTATTATTCCTCCTCCATATTAATCCCCTTGTGCTATTATTCCTCCTCCATCTTAATCCCCTTTTGCTATCATTCCCCCCTCCATCTTAATCCCCTTGTGCCACTCCCCCCCCCTCCTTCAAAATCCCCCTGTGCTATTATTCCCCCTCCATCTTAATCCCCTTGTGCCATTATTTTCCAATATGGCAAAAGGGGATCAGAGAGAGGGGGGAATAATGGCACAGGGGGATTCAAATGGAGGAGGAATAATAGTGCAAGGGGATAAAGATGGAGGGGGAATAATGGGACAAGGGGTTAAAGATGGAGGGGGAATAATAACACAAGGGGATCAAGATGAAGGGGGGGGGGGGTTAATCAACCCCCCTTCCATCTTAATCTCTTGTGCCATTAGTCCTCCCTCCCTCTGATCCTCTTGCACCATTCCCCCTTCCTATGATCCCCTTTTGCCATATCGGATAATAATGGCAAAAGGGGATTAAGATGGAGGGGGGGGTGAATGGCAAATGGAGATCAGAGGGAGGGGGGGAATAATGGCACACGGGGATTAAAGGGGTATTCCAGGCCAAAATTTTTTTTTTATATATCAACTGGCTCCGTAAAGTTAAACAGATTTGTAAATTACTTCTATTAAAAAATCTTAATCCTTCCAATAGCTATTAGCTTCTGAAGTTGAGTTGTTGTTTTCTGTCTAACTGCTCTCTGATGACCAATGTCCCGGGAGCTGTGCAGTTCCTATGGGGATATTCTTCCATCATGCACAGCTCCCGGGACGTGACATCATCATTGAGCAGTTAGACAGAAAACTTCAGAAGCTAATAACTATTGGAAGGATTAAGATTTTTTAATAGAAGTAATTTACAAATCTGTTTAACTTTCCGGAGCCAGTTGATATATATATATATATATATATATATATATATATATATATATATATATATATATAAAAAGGTTTGGCCTGGAATACCCCTTTAATGCCTTTTGCTTTATTACGCCTCATCCCCCCTCATGAAATGGAGGGGGAGAGGGACAATGGCAGAGGGGGCATGAGGCGTAATAAAGCAAAAGGCATTAAGATGGAGGGGGAGAGGGATAGTGGAGGAGGGGGGATGAGGGGGGATGGGGAGTAATAATGCACAAGGCATTGCTTTATTACTCCCCATCCCTCTCCCCCTCCATCTCAATGCCTTGTGCTCCGTCCAATACATCCCCCCTCTGTCCAATACACCCCCCCTTCATCCAATACATCCCCCCCTCCGTCCAATACACCCCCCTCCGTCCAATACATCCCCCCCTCCGTCCAATACACCCCCCTCTGTCCAATACATCACCCCCTCCGTCCAATACATCACCCCCTCTGTCCAATACATCCCCCTCCGTCTAATACATCCCCCCTCCGTCCAATACACCCCCCTCCGTCCAATACACCCCCCTCTGTCCAATACACCCACCTTCTGTCCAATACACCCCCCTCGGTTCAATACACCCCCCCTCTGTCCAATACATCCCCCCTCTGGCCCACACAGTAATTAACTTTTTTATTCTTTTTACCTGGCCTCTGGCAGGACCCTGTTTGCTGCTACTTGATGCAGCGCGTCCCATTCGGTGGGGCCGCACTGACGTGTGACGTTCTCATGCGCTGTGCGGCAACTCCGTGCAACATCAGGGGAGGTCACACGTCCCACCGGCAACCGGGCAGCTCACTTACAGTAGCCGCGGCTGCAACTCGGGCAGCGCTACTCTACAGTGAGCTGCCGCAGCTATGCGCTGTCAAATGCTGGCCAATGCATGACCGGTATTTGACAGCGCTTTCGTGTACCCCCGCTCAACCCGTGGCGTACCCCTTACCACGGGTTGAGAACCCAGGGTTTTAAAGACACCTGTCGACAACCTCAAACAGTCACACTCCAAACAAAATTGTAGACCTGCACCAGGCTGGGAAGACTGAATCTGCAATAGACAAGCAGCTTGGTGTGAAGAAATCAACTGTGGGAGCAATTATCAGAAAATGGAAGAAACGCAAGACCACTGATAATCTCCCTTGATCTGGGGCTCCACGCAATATCTCACCCTGTGGTGTCAAAATGAATTACAAGAACAGTGAGCAAAAATCCCAGAACCACACGGGGGACCTAGTGAATGACCTGCAGAGAGCTGGGACCAAAGTAACAAAGGCTACCATCAGTAACACACTATGCTGCCAGGGACTCAAATTATACAGTGCCAGACGTGTCTCCCTGCTGAAGCCAGTACATGTCCGGGCCCATCTGAAGTTTGCTAGAGAGCATTTGGATGATTCAGAAGAGTATTGGGAGAATGTCATATGGTCAGATGAAACCAAAGTAAAACTTTTTAGTAAAAACTCAACTCCCCATGTTTGGAGGAGAAAGAATGCTGAGTTGCATCCAAAGAACACCATACCTACTGTGAAGCATGGGGGCGGAAACATCATGCTTTGGGGCTGTTTTTCTGCTAAGGGACCAGGACGACTGATTTGTGTAAAGGAAAGAATGAATGGAGCCATGTACTGTGAGATTTTGAGTGAAAACCTCCTTCCATCAGCAAGGGCATTGAAGATGAAACCTGTAATTTTCATCATAGGTATAACTCAACTATGAGAGACAAAGTGAGAAAAAAAAAATCCATAAAATCACATTGTCTGATTTTTAAAGTATTTATTTGCAAATTATGGTGGAAAATAAGTATTTGGTCAATAACAAAAGTTCATCTCAATACTTTGTTATATACCCTTTGTTGACAATGACAGAGGTGAAACATTTTCTGTAAGTCTTCACAAGGTTTTCATACACTGTTGCTGGTATTTTGGCCCAATTGCAGTGATGTTTTGGGGCTGTCACTGGGCAACACGGACTTTCAACTCCCTCCAAAGGTTTTCTATGGGGTTGAGATCTGGAGACTGGCTAGGCCACTCCAGGACCTTGAAATGCTTCTTACAAAGCCACTCCTTCGTTGCCCGGGGGGGGGGGGGGGGGGGGGGGGGGGGGTGTTTGGGATCATTGTCCTGCTGAAAGACTCATCCAGGCCTCTCTCATCTTTTTAAGTGGGAGAACTTGCACAATTGGTGGCTGACTAAATAATAGTCAGTAGTATATATAGCTGTTCCTGGGGCCTAATCAATGAGACAGCAGAGAGGGGAAGTATGTTTAAAAGGAAGTCAGACAGTGTAGTCTGGGCTCTCCCCAGAAGACAGCAAGGTGGCTTTGGGGATAGGCAGGGGTCCTTGCGAGGAGCACACAGCCAGGACTGCGAGGGACACCCACAAGAGTGAAGTGGACGGTCTAGGATTTTGGTTTGTTCCTGTATTATGTTTTTACTTATCCTGCAACCTGTCTAATAAAGCTGGCGAGGAGCCAAATTTGCAGAAAGGACTTGCTGTTTGCCGGTTTATTGTGAAGAAACGTGTCTTGTGGCTGTGTCAGGGACGATCCCAGAGCTATCCCCAGGGTGAAAACCTTACAATTGGTGGAGGATGCGGGCATCATATTGCTAAGAGCAACCAACGGTCGAGTTGCAGTGAAATTGTTGCCAGGAGCAACCAACCGTGCAAGTGGGACAAGCCAAGATGTGTAGTACAAGAGCAGGACTGAGCCTGTGGTGAAAGTGTTGCAAGGGGCAACAGATTGCATCAAGCGAGTGAGCGCTCTCTCAGGTGAGGAGACAGGTGGACGGGCCACCTGCTCAGAGCAATAGCAGTAAGCTGTGTGGGATTATTTTGTTTTGCAAAAATGGGTCAATGTCGAAATGCTGGACAGCAACCAGTTGTCGCTAAGATGAGTGGTATGGGGAGCGCCTTAAAGAAATCAGCTGCAGCTCAGCAAGAGGATGTCTTCACACCTGATGGTCCTCTGGTCAGGAGGCCAGAAAAGACGGACATGAGGACCCCTGAGTTACTGGTGGGTGGAATCCTACTGTTCATGGATTTGGACTGTCGCCAGGCTGTATCCAGAGTCATGCCGGACATAATACTCTTTTTGAAGACTCGACCAGAGCCTTGTAAGACTGTTCTGATTGACTTTAAAACCTGTTAGGGGACAGTGAGCCATGTTATGGAGGTGTGTGCCGAGCTTGAGATAGAGATTATACTGGGCAGAGACTTCCCATATTATTGGCAATTGTGGAATGGGGAGAGTGTACCAGAGAAATCGCACACAAAGGGTCCTGAGGTAATGGTGGGTGGTATGTCACTACTTGACTTTGTGAACTCTGTCCAAGGTGACTCCAACCAATGTCTAGTTGTGAAATCATTTGAGGGTGGGGAACCCCTCTTGAAGACTGATACGACTGTTATTAGGGGTTATAAAACTGTAAATGTCTGTATTTCTACTCCCTATGGTACTGTGAGACACAAGGTTGCAATAGAGCCCTCCTTGGAGTATGATGTAGTACTGGGCACAGATTTTCCCTTTTTTCAGCAATCATGGGAAGACTGTCAGGTAACTAGAGCGGGTACACCTGATAGGCCTACAACACTTGACTTGCACCACACACTAGTTGAGAGTTACTCAACAGAGGCTGAGGATAGGGAGTGCCAGCAGTCACTACATATGTGTCAGATAGGGGGCTGCCAGACTGCTGGGGGAGCTGAAGAACAGACCGTGAGTCAAGTCCAAGAGGATCCAATGACTCAAGGGATAAGTGTGCCTCTGACTGAAACAGAATCTTCAGTAAAATCAGAAATGGATCAGATACAGGAACATGGGTTTCATCCACCAGCTGAAGATGAGCCCAAGGTGGGACTAGAGTTGCGCTGTCACCTGGAAGAAGTGACTGAGACCGAGAAAGAGGAAGCTATACTGAACTTTGTGAATAAAGATGAGCCCAAAGGGGGGGTTGAAATTGTGCGGTCATCCTGAAGAGGTGACCGGAAAAGAAGCTACAGAGACGTCTGTGGATAATACAGAAGTACTGAAGAGATTACATGTGGAGCTGGATGCTGCACTTACTGTCACAGACAGAGTCCTGAGTGAAGGAGATGTGACGTCTGGACGAGAGATGGATAGTGACCAGGAAGGATCGAACCAATAGACCAGATGTTGTTGCGGACCTAGGAGCCCTAGACATTTCTTCCGGTGAGCAGGGAGATCGGGGTGAAGTAACAGAGAAGTCAAGGAGTGAGCAGAGAGACAGTTCAGAGAGACTGTCCGGGAACTACCCTGAAGCCCAAGTGGCTCAGACCCTTGAAAAGGGGAAGACCACTCCTAAAGGTGAAGAAGAGTCTGAACGAGTTAGCTTGAAGGAAGAGACAGGCCAAGGACAGGTTACTGTCAGAGGACAAGAGAATGTCTCAAGGTCCATCAGCGAGAGTGAGGAGATCGCTGTAAGTATGAGATCTCGGAAAAAACAAGCTGGTTTTGATAAGAAAAGGGAGCAGATCCAGAATCTTGAAGAAACTTTACAGATGGTTTCTGCAAAATTGTCTCAAAAGAAAGAAGTGAATATCAGGCTCTACTAAGTGATAACCAGGCTAGGTTGGTAGCCATTGAAGAGCTCAAGAAGGAGAAAGTGGTAATGGCTAGTGTTGGGCGCGAATATTCACATTTAAAATTTTAATCTCGAATATCACAAATTAGCGAATTCGTGAATATTGCGAATACATTCGCTATATATTCAAAATTACGAATATTTGCTTTTTTCCACATATTCGCATATGCACATATTCGCATATGCGCATATTCGCATATTCCTTCTTTTAACTTGTGGGCCAATGCAAATACACTTGTCAGAGGTTATCAACAACATCCCTAGCAACCAATAGTAAAGTTGCCCACCCCTCACTGTTTTCTTCCTCGAATACGCGAATATGCGAATATAACGAATACGTGAAATTCGCGAATATAGGACAAATATTCGTCTATATATTCACAAAATATCGCAAATTGGAATATGGCCAATGCTGCTCATCACTAGTAATGGCCTGTAAGGTGCAGAGCCTGGAGGCGCAGAACAATACGCGCAAGTCTCAAGCAGCTACCTTGGATTCACTGAGAATGAAGCCCTCTGAACAAGAGGCTCAGCTAAAAGTCAATGAGCAGAAAGTGGAGCAGCCGAGTAAAGACAATGAGCAGATGAGAGAACAACTGCTGTCGCTGGAGGATACTGTCAAAAACTTGACAGAACTGCTGGAAAGAGAAAAGGGGAACTCTGTTAAGCTCAAGAGTGAGCAGCATAAACATTTAAAGCTGGAAGGGGATATGAAGGTTCCAAAAGAAAGCAGAGACCAAGCTGTAGCATAACTGGATAAAGAGAATTTTGCAGTTGAGAGGCTTGAAGTGCGGATTGCTCAATTGAACGAAGAACTCTGAGCAAAGACAGACTTAGACAGTCGGGCCCAGCAAAGCTCACACTACGGTCCAGCCATTGGTGAGCGAAGGCAGAGACCTGGAAAGACCATCTTGTTGGCAGCCAGTGTCTAAGGCGTTGCCCTGAGCAACAGTAAGAAGGTGAGAGGCTCCAAGGAAGTCTTTGGAACACAAGTTGCGAGGAACCCTCTCTATAAAGTAAAGCTAAACTTTCCTGAAGACTTGAGGCAGATGTGCGCAAAGGAATCTACTCATAAAGACTTTACAAAGGCAGTGAGGGCCTATTTGGTGTATTATGACTCAGAGAATGCCCAGCTGGTCATTTTGTCTGACAATGAAGTTACCATTAAGAGGGTGAACATATTGAGTAACATACATTTCAGAAGTTTTTGGAAAAAATTGTCTGAAATAAGAAGAATCAAAGAAGCCAGAAAGCATATGGAAAGCTTATGTCCTTCAGTGTCCAGATTCCATGTGCAATTTGATGTACGAGAAGACTGGATGGGTTTAGTAATCGGCACTTGTGGCACAAATATACAACAAGCAGGGAGGATCCCTGGGTTGATGGCAGTTGTTCTTGATAAAGATACATGTCATGTGTATGGTGATAACCAAGATTCTGTGAAGAAGGCATGAGGTTACCTGGAGTTTGCTGAAGAGGTAATCTGGGTTCCCCCAAACTTGGCGGGAAAAGTCATTGGGAAGAAAGGAAGGCACATTAAGAAGATTGTCGACCAGTCCATGGTTATTAGAGATAGAGTTGCGAGTGAGAAGAGTTCCCAAGACAAGGGAGTGGTCCCCTTTGTATTCCTGGGCACAAAGGGGTGTCATTAAGGCAACCATTCCCTGGCTGGCTAGGAAGCTGAGCGGCATGCCACCCACTTCCCTGGTTTCTAAGTCAGGATTGCAGCGGGTCTTAGGACTGAGACCCAATGCGATCAGACTCTCAGCCCCTGTGCTACTACTCCCATCATGGAACACAGTCTATTCCATAATGGGAGTTCTGCATAATTCATTAATCATTCAAACCTCATTTGTCATTTATTTGTCATCATTAATTTATTCATTCATACATTAGCTTACCTTCCTTGCAATATTAATATCGTCTGTGGCTATGAGTCTTAGGACTGAGACCAGATGTGATCGGTCTCTCAGCCCCTGTGCTACTACTCCCATCATGGAACACAGTCTGTTCAATGATAGGAGTACTGAATCGCTGAGGGAAAATATGCACCAACTAAGAAAATATAAAATAACAATTGTTAACTTCAATGTCACACACAATTAAATCATTCATACATCATTCATCATTTATTGCTCAGTGATCATTCATTAATTTATGTTATGATCTATCACTTCCATTCATACATTGGTCCCTGCTTTCAAATAAAAATAATTTTGTTTTAAAACTTCCCTACAAATTCAGGCATCCCTACTGCATCACTCCTGTTTGTTTTTCATGGTACCCTAGGTAATTCAATAAAAAAAAGCTATGTCTATCCCTTTTTAAGATCACCAAAGTCCAAAAAAAAACAAAAAAAAAAAAAACCACAAATGCCAATATTAAAACCCACATGGCGTTTTTTATGGTGTTTTGGGAGAAAAATGGCAAGCTTTTCCTGAAAAAATGCCATAGTGGCAGATTTGGCATTTTTGGGGAGTTTTTGCAAACAAAAATAAAAATAGAAACTTAGCCTTAACCCCTTCCCACCCCAGGACGTATGCATACAATTAAGTTGCTAGCTAGTTAGCCCAACTGGATGTATGCATACATCCTAGCAATCTCCTGTTCAGCACCATGCGCTGCAGTAGATCGCCGGCAGGGCCCGGCTGTCAATCACAGCCGCGGTCCTGTCGCAGCTGCCAAGACCGGGATTGCGCCAGTCTCGGCAGTATTGACCCAACAGATGCCGTGATGAGTCCTGATGATGGAATCTATGGGGTTGACAATCGCGTGATCCAGTTGGTTGCCATGGCAGCAGGAGGCCAGCTGATGCCCTTCTGTCTGCCTAGTATGGCATCATGTGAGGACAGCTATACTCTGCTGCAGTACAGATGTACTGCAGCATAGCAAAACAGGTAAAAAGTGAAAAAGTAAAAAAAAAAAAAGTAAATGAATAAAGTGTAAAAAAAATAATAAATAACTTTTTTTTCCAATAAAATCATATATTTTTACCCCCATCCCAAAAAAACGCCCAAACCTATACATAATAGGTATTGCCACATCCATAATGACTTGTACAATAAATTGATAATTGTATCTATCCTGCACGGTGAACACCGTTAAACCCCCCCCCCCCCCACAAAAACGCTAATTTTGGTCCAAAACATGGAATAAAAAAGATCAAAAGGTAGCATGAATCGCAAAAATGGTACGCATAAAAAGTGCAGCTTGTCCCACTTAGAAAACACACACACAAAAAAAAACGCTCTTACACAATGGCTTTGGACGAAAAATAAAGAAAGTTATGGCTGTCAGAACTTAACACAAAAAAAGGGGAAAAATATTTTGTTGAGAAAAGGAAAAAGAACATAAAAAAGCTATAAAAAATTGGGTATCGCCATAATTGTACCAACCCACAGAATATAAATAACATGATTTGTACTATAAAGTGATTTCCATCAAATTAATTTAAAAAAATGCCAGAAATTTTCAAATTTTTCACAATATTTTGCAGTTTTTAACAAAAATGCTGCATGAATTAACAAAGATTTACCACTAATTTAAAATATAATATGTCATGAAAAAACAATCTAAGAATTGCGTTGCTAAGTAAAAGCATGTCAGAGGTATTACCAATTAAAGAGGCACAGGACAGATTTGAAAAATTGGGCTTGGCCATTAAGGTAAAAACTGGTGGCATCCTTAAAGAGGCACTGTCATTGTTGAAAACTTTTCATATATTGCAGGACTCGTTATAATATACACCTGTTAAAAAAAAATTAAATTTTCACCTGAAATAAAAGCTCAAAATAGCCGCCACTAGGGGTCGCCTGTCTTTTAGCCAGACAGATTAGTCTAGATTTTACAGCATACTGGATACCGGCCGTAAAGCATACCGGTATCCAGTATAGGAGATTTCTATTGAGTGTATGCGTGGGCAAGCACTGCCTGTGAACGAGCACAGGGAGTGTGCTCACACAGACAGCCCCCCCCCTCTACCTCACTGCCTTCAGACAAGCACCAAGGTCAGTTCCCAATTCAGCCCCCAGCAGAGCGCATTGAGAGGCCTTACCTGGTATGTTGCCGCTGTGTAAACTACTAAATATGCCTGTCCTTTGCTTATGTGGAGCTGGCCCTGGAGGTTCGTCACTGCTCCGGCCGCGATTCCTGCTTTCTCCCGTGCTCCGGCCCCTGCTCTCTCCCGTGCTCCGGCCCCTGCTCTCTCCCGTGCTGCGGCCCCTGCACATGGGGCTTGGTGCACTGCAGAACATTGCACCCTAGAGTCTTCCCCAGATCCAAGGGTGCAATGCTCTGCAGTCTACACATACCCCCCCATGTGTCTATACAGGTGGGGGTATGTGCAGGCAACGGTGCAATGCTCTGCACATACCCCCACCTGTATAGGAATGTTCCTACATATACTGTGAAGGAGACAGACTGACAGGCCCCCTCCAGCCAGCACACGGAAAAAGTAACTCACCAGCATATAAATGCTTATATCTCTGGATATATAGGTCTGAGACACATAAAAATTATATGCACATGGTCAGGATTGGGTACTGAGTAACATATCACTTTTGGCACTATGGCAGGTACACTTTAACCCCTTTCCTCTTTGGCAATTTTTCATTTTTGCACTTTTGTTTTTTCCTCCTTATCTTTAAAAAATCATAATCCTTTCAATTTTTCACCTAAAAATCCATATGATGGCTTATTTTTTGCGCCACCAATTCTACTTTGCAATGACATCAGTCATTTTACCCCCAAAATCTAAGGTTATATGGAAAAAAAATAATTGTGCGACAAAATGGAAGAAAAAACGCCATTTTGTAACTTTTGGGGGCTTCCGTTTCTACGTAGTACATTTTTCGGTAAAATTGACACCTTATCTTTATTCTGTAGGTCCATACGGTTAAAATGATACAGTACCCTACTTATGTAGGTTTGATTTTGTCGTACTTCTGAAAAAATCCTAACTACATGCAAGAAAATTTATACTTAAAAAATTGTCCCCTTCTGACCCCTATAACTTTATTATTTTTCCATGTACGGGGTGATATGAAGGCAATTTTTTTGTGCTGTGATCTGAAGTTTTTATCGGTAACATTTTTGTTTTGATCAGACTTTATGATCGCTTTTTATTCATTTTTATGGTATAAAAAGTGACAAAAAATACGCTATTTTGGACTTTGGAATTTCTTTTGCACGTACGCCATTGACCATGCGGTTTAATTAATGATATATTTTTGTAGATCGGACATTTACGCACACGGTGATACCACATATGTTTATATTTATTTTTAGCTACACAGTTTTTTTTATGGGAAAAGGAGGGTGATTCAAACTTGGACTATAACATGCAGTACATCGATTCGGTACACTGATCACTGTCATTGCATTGCAATGCCTTGATCAGTGTTATCGGCAGTTGATTGCTCAAGCCTGGATTTCAGGATTGGAGGAATCAATCGCCGATCAGACGCGCAGGAAGCAGGTAAGGCACACTCTGCATTCTAGCTGATAGTGACATCGCGATTTTACCCCAATGGTCCCGATCAGCCTGACTGAGCTGCCAGGAAGCTTTTACTTTCACTTTATCGCCGCATCTAAAGAGTTAATGCCGGACATCAGCCCGTTCGGCGATGTCCGGCATTAGGCGTGGGTCCTGGTTGGTTATAGCAACCGGGACCTACCGGGTATGATGCGCGCTCACTTGCTGAGCCTGCGTCATACCTTGGGAGCCGCTTATGGACGTTTATAAATGTCCATATGCGGCAAGGGGTTAAGGTGTTAAAGGGGTACTCCGGTGGAAAACAATTTTTTCAAATCAACTGGTGCCAGAAAGTTTAACAAATTTGTGAATTATGTCTATTTAAAAATCTTAATCCTTCCAGTACTTATCAGCTGCTGTATACTACAAAGAAAGTTCTTATATTTTAGAATTTCTTTGCTGTCTGACCACAGTGCTCTCTGCTGACACTTCTGTCCATGACAGGAACTGTCTGGAGCAGGAGAGGTTTGCTATGGGAATTTGTTCTGGACAGTTCCTGACATGGACAGAGGTGTCAACAGAGAGCACTGTGATCAGACAGAAAAGAAATTCACAAAGAAAAGAACTTCCTGTGGAGCATACCGCAGCTGATAAGTACTGGAAGGATTAGGATTTTTAAATAGAAGTAATTTACAAATTTTTTAACTTTCTGGCACCAGTTGATTAAAAAAATGTCTTTCACCAGAGTACCCCGCTAAGCATATCTCTGAACTGCTGTTCACATATCAAGGCAAGATAGCAGCTCTGTAATCATGTAAATAAAAAAAGTGCAATGAGGAGATAAAAGCAATATCAACAATATTAACAATACAAGATGACAACCAAAGAGCTACTACTAACATTGTTTTTTATAAATTGGCTTTCAGGTATACAGTAAGTGTTAAAGACATGATCAAGATGTAACAAGTTGCATTGCCCCTGGGAATGTTTGTCTATAGAGAGCTCCTTCTATTTTTCTGTATCCCTTTGAACTTAACTGGAGTAATGTTCATAAATATGTTTTATCATGACTGCTATTGTAGACACCTCTGGGGCGCTTTCACACTTTTTCTCTGCAGCTTTTTCTGGGCAAAAATGTATACGAAAAAGTTGGCGATCACTCTTATAGAATGTTAGACATTACTTATACGATGCGGATTACTCATATAATAGGCCTATATAGGTTCCACAAAACTAGCAGAAAAATAGAACGGTAAACCAGATATTGTATAAGGAGAAAACAAAAAGCTTCCAAACAAGTCGGAAATGAAAAGTTTGATGTTTTTCCAGTCATAAAGTTTTACTCGATTTACAATCATATAAAGGGCCCAGTTTGTTAGCTTGAAATGTCAAACATTTGCTGGAGTTGGGGCTTTATCTTGTTACATTCTGAGCTAGACAGCCTCGGGGTCATGGTTTGGCAGGCATTGGTGTTAAGACAATTAAAAGGTTAATTAAGAAAGCAAATCGTTTTGAAACACATCCAAAGGCTTGCTTCTTAAATGAAAGCAACACAAACACACTGGATGGTATATGCTCAAAGGGATGATTTTAATATGTCATTCACTATTTACCTGGTATTAAAGGGGAACTACGGTGGAAAACTTTTTTTTTAAATCAACTGGTGTCAGAAAGTTAAACAGATTTGTAAATTGCTTCTATTAAAACAATCTTAATCCTTCCAGTACTTATTAGCTGCTGAATACTACAGAGGAAATTATTTTCTTTTCGGAACACAGTGCTCTCTGCTGACATCCCATTTTAAGAACTGTCCAGAGTAGGAGAAAATACCCATTGAAAACATATGCTGCTCTGGACAGTTCCTAAAATGGCCAGAGATGTCAGCAGAGAGCACTGTGCTCGTGATGTCAGCAGAGAACACTGTGTTCCAAAAAGAAAATAATTTCCTCTGTAGTATTCAGCAGCTAATAAGTACTGGAAGGATTAAGATTTTTTTATAGAAGTAATTGGCAAATCTGTTTAACTTTCTGGCACCAGTTGATTTAAAAAAAAAAAAGTTTTCCACTGGACTACCCCTTTAAGGCTAGTGTATTTTCAAACGTATTTCATTGTAAAAAAATGCGTTGGAAAAATCATAAAAAAATTTGGTCCGTATTTTTAACATTAATGTGCTCTATGTAAGTCTATGGGAAAGTGGTTGTCTGTGCACACGTGTAAAAAAATAAAAAAAAAAGACAGACATATTTTTTACAGCCGTATAAATGAGGGACATGTCACTTATTTACATGGCTGGAAAAAGTACCTGCATTTTTTACATGTTGTGTGCACAGACTACCACTTACAAAAAGCATATTTATTGTTAAAAATAAAGACGTACTTCTTCCGCTATTGTGTACATTTTTACAGTTAAGAAATGCCTGAAAATACACTTGAGGGGGATTCATCAATCTATATAGAGTAATTTTAGGTGTATTTTCTTGCGCAAAATCTTGTGCAAGGATATTTCCTGCGTTCTTTTTGTGCGTATTTTTTGGTGGAACTTTTTCTAAAGATGTCACCGTTCAAGTGTACCGTAGAGCCGTTTTTCCTGTAGACATGAATTTACTAACTGCGTCTTTTGTTTTTTTTTTGTGCACAAAAAGAATGCAAGTGTCATTTTTTTGCGCAAATATACACCAGCTCCGAGCACACGTACAAGTCTGCCTTATATTTTTTTCTAGAGCTGAGAGGGGCTGGATTCTATTACTGCACATGATTCACAGAGACCCGTGCGCAAGTTTATTAAATTTTGCGCAGCTAAACTACAAATACACGCAGCAGAAAGGGGTAAAAAAAGCTCTACCATACACTGATGTTCATGAACCCCCCGCCCCCTTTGTGTACCTAGCTTTAAGGACAAAATAATGTACTTCAGGAATAAAAATGTTTTTAGGATGATTTTTCAGCCTTTTTTGAGCTAAAATGGATAAATCAAGAGCTATAGCCCAGAAAAACTCACTTTGTAAATAAGTCATTTTTTACGCTTCAAAATATGCATCACTTTGTAAATAAGACATTTTTGGGATGTTTGTATTTCAAAATACGCCTAAAAGATTGTGCCAGGTTTTTAACAGTGACTCAGGTTGTTTGAAAATCTGGTACATCTTATATGGTGTGCTCAGTTTTTACCATTTTTAGTTTTGATAAAGATACTGACCAAAAGGAGTAACAAGATAATGCCCAAAATACTATGGTGGAGATTTATCAAAACCTGTCCAGAGGAAATGTTGCCTAGTTGCCCATAGCAACCAATCAGATGGCTTCTTTCATTTTGCAGAGGCCTTGTTAAAAATGAAAGAAGCAATCTGATTGGTTGCTATGGGCAACTCAGCAACTTTTCCTCTGGACAGGTTTTGATAAATCTTCCCCTATGTGTGCACATAGCCAATATGTGAAATTGCAGTTGTATTTCCAGCTGTTTTCTGTTTCTGGGGTTGTTTTTTTGGGCAGTTTTTTGTGGCTGGTTATTTAACCCTATTTTAGGCTGTTTTTTTTATTAGACTGTAGAAAAAACTATGGGAGAAATTTATAGACACCTGTGTAGAATAAGAATCACACAGTTGCTCATAGCAACCAATCAGATCGCTTCTTCATATTTTTAAAATAAAAGAAGCAATCTAATTGGTTGCTATGGGAAACTGCACCACTCTTCCTTTACACAAGTTTTGATAAATCTCCCCGTATAGCCCTAAAAAACATACCCGGTGGGTCCCGACTACTGTCAGCACTCGGGACCCACGGCTAATGCTGGACATAGCCAATCATGCCAACGTCTTGCATTAACCCTGTGGACACAGCAATCAAAGTTGATTGTGGCATCTAAAATGGATAAAACACATTTCTGGCTAGCTCAGGGAGCAGAAAGGGACTACTGCTGCAAAATCGGGGTGTTTTGGTTATCTGAGAGGATATGCAGAGGGTCCCTTCCTGCATCCGTCCCATCCGATCCGTGCTCCAATAATTCAGGCAGCTTCAGCAGCTTTACGGCTAGTGGTGAAAACGTAAAAATACCAAATACCAGGGGGCTGGGATCCGACCACTTGGACCTTCCGACATCTTGTGTCCAGCACCACAGCTCTCCTCATGCACGAAGATACACAAACGCTGTATGCTTGGCTCTCCCATAGAGATACATAAAGAGGGTGAGTCGTCCACCACTTCTTGCACTGGTCAATAATAATCCTTGCATG